>NC_090741.1:121685661-121698161 GCF_036898095.1 Palaemon carinicauda
CTTAAGAGAAGAAGTTTTTATATTGGTTGCATACTGTCTGGTGATTTCTGCATATTACTCACCTGTAAATAAGTGAATAATTATTAGTAATTATCCAGGGGATTCCATCTGCGTCGTCAATTTTATGTTGTTATGTTGAATGAAACGCAGGTGTATACATAACCCTTTAATGTATAATAAGAGTCTATATTACTCTTGGCTCTGGGGTTCAGAAAATGAACTCCCAAATGAGCGTCAAGCGTCTTGTAAACAATGTCAAGAACCAAAACAATCATACAAAAATAAGAGCATCGCTCTCAAAAGACTTAAATCCTACTGCAGTACAAAAGTAGAAAGAATCTATCCTATCTTTGAGGTAATTAATAAATGCTTGAACCCTAATATCAAAATACATAATTTCAGTTATGTACATTCTTAAACATGTTTTATCAATGCAATATCGTGCAATGTTGCGCTCAATACACGTAATATTTGAGGTAATACAGTACATTATTACAATAATACATAACAGTGTCCTCCCTTTTAACTTGACATTGTAAAACTCTTTATAAATTAAACTCTCAGGGGGCTTTCCTCTATTAATCCTATTAGGAAGCACTATGACCTCATCTTGTACTGGTACATAAACTGATTCTGAATCTACATTTGATGTTGGAGCATCTTGGTTAATATTTGACTAATTTAATCTAACTACTTCTGAAAGTTTACCATCTCTAACATTCACATGCTCTACTGTATTTCCGTTTAAAGGCTGTAATTGATCAACATGACGTTTTACAATATTTCCACCAACTTGAACATCATAATGTAAATTTCCTATCTCTCTTACAATCTCTCCTGGTACCCACTTCTCTGGAGAGTTGTACAATCTTACCATGACATCAGATAAAGGTAAAAAATGTTTTACTTTTGGAATATTTTCTACTTAATTTTACAATTTTTAGTGATGCAATGAGTGTCCTTAAAGCTATAGAAGTTTTTAATTTTAATAACCCTCTAGTTTTAAAGATTTTAGAATGGCTTTTTATTATTGGACGGAGAGGTATAACAGTTCAATTTTGTTGGGTTCCAGCACATGTAGGTGTGTCTGGGAATGAGAAGGCAGATTCACTGGCTAAGAAGGCTGCATCCGAGTTGCTGCCAAGAAGGTATCCCATTCCCTGTAATGATTTCTTACCTGACATCAAGAAATTGGTTTGCAAAAAAGGGCAACAGCAATGGGATAGCCTAGATGGCAATAAAATGCGAGAGGTAACAAATGATATATCTCCTTGGAGGTATAATATGAGAGACGTCTCTTTGTCGTCTCCGTATTGGTCACACTCGGTTGACACACGAGTTGTTGAAGGGCCAACACCAACCGTATTGTGATGACTGTTTAGTACCTCTAACAGTAAGGCATTTGTTGACCTAATGCCCCAATTATAACAACTTAAGGAATAGATATTTGTTTGAGGCTCGAGGTGAGAGAGAGAGAGAGAGAGAGAGAGAGAGAGAGAGAGAGAGAGAGAGAGAGAGAGAGAGAGAGACTTAACTGAAAAGTTCATTTTCGAATTCACTCTACCATGGGATCTCAGGCCAACAGGGAAATTCTTTTGATGATAAATATATCTGCCATTCCAAGGACTCAAGCCTATGACTGATAGAAATAGGAATAAAAATGAGTAAACTCGAAGTCATCCTATCTCCACCATTAAGAGTGGGTTGGTGAATATGTAACAACTGGCCATTTTATGATTCAAAATCAGAGCAAATTCGATATTAAAGGGTATTTGTGGCTTATTTGACATTTTTCAAATCACAACTTTTAGTGATATCATTATCATAAAATGGTCACCTGTTACATAGAGTACTTACCAATCAGCTGTATTGGTGGAGATTGGTTGATTTTGAGTATAAGTATGAATCCTGAACTCAACAGGAATAAATAGAGCATAATTAGCATCAAATTCTGTCTCTCTTCACAGCCAAGTGGTCCAAATCATTTGATTTTATCCAAACTATAACAGATATGAGCTTCTGGCTTAAAGTTCCCTTATGTGAATATGAAATGCATGAGCACTTCCTGATTGCCATCAGTACGGCCTAAGAAAAGCTTTATCATGGCTGCTCTTGATACTCTTAAACTAATAAATGCTAGCTAGGTACCTGAATGTTTGCTTGACCAGTCAGTATGCATGGTCTGATGCTATCTGTTTTTTTTTTTTTTTTTTTTTTTTTAAACACATTTTTGACTATGCCCTGCACCTGCCTTTATCAGATGGGCATCTTGTTTACTTTTGGATGGCTCAAAAATTTCTAACATATATTTCTGCAAAATAAGTATTTGATGATGCTCTAAAGGTGTCATCGGAGCACTTTTTGGAAAACATCTTTTAGCACGAAATATGTCATCGGATCATATGATGGTTCAATATGCTGATACAAGTTTATTATGCATCTTATTTATTGCATAGGTTATAATTGGGCAAAGATGAATTCTTTACTTATTTTATTTCTTTTTTATGATATAATTTGGCTAAGAAAAGCATATTATCTATCCTATATTTTTATTAGGCTGTAATTGGAATGTGACAAATACAAAATGTATTTTTAATTTAGCATATGCTGTAATTGAATTGACGTAAGCTGATTATCATGTCTACATTTTAGGTTGTAATCAATTATGAAAGTTCATTACTTGTAATATCTCAAGTTTAAGCTGTTGTTGTGCTGAGATAAGTAGCCTACATTATCTAGGAAGTAGGTTGGCCAAGATATCAGCCACCCGTTTAGATACTAGTGCTATAGTATTATTGGATCCTACAACTGGACAGGTAGTAATGCATTGAATCCCTCTCTGATTACAGCTCATATTTTCTTTTCCAACACAAACATCGAATAGTCTTGCCTATGCTTTACACATTCTCCACTTTTCTCATACAACCGTCAACACTAAGATTACCAAACAATTCTTCTTTATTGAAGAGGTTATCTACTGCACTGTAGTTGTTCAGTGGCCTCTCTCCATTTGGTAAGGTTAGAAGTCTCTTTAGCTATGGTAAGCAGGTCCTCTAGGAGAAGGACACTCCAAATTAAACCATTGTCCTCCAGTCTTGGGTAGCACCAAAGGCTCTGTACCCTGACCTTAAACTGTTCTGGGTTAAAGTTCTCTTACTTTAGGGTACTCTCAGGCATGCTATTCTATTCAATTTCTCTTCCTCTTGTTTTTTTTTTTATATGGTGTGTCAGCCAGGCTTAATAGAAGGGCCATTGATGTCATGTGGTTTATTGAGAGGTTGCCTTCTCCCTATCTGTTTTCCTCTCTGGTATTAATTTTCAAAACCATCGTTACTGTCTTCCCTACAGCTGAAATGTCTATCTCATAGGGTACTTAGCCTTGCATTGTGCATTGACTCCCCTATGTTAACCAATTTCACCTGAAATTTTGTATTTCATTTACGAGTTGTATGAGTTAAAATATAAATATTTGTGTAAAAGTATTTTTGTTATCATTATTTTTAGTTTGTTTTCAGTTAAGGTGAGACATTATTTACTGCTTTAAATCCTTTCTATTTCTGGATACTAAGCAAAATCTGTGATCAGTGTATCCTGTACTTCATCAGTGACGTCTGATATATTAAAATATTCGTAGACTACATGGTATTACGAAAGACCTTATAATAACCTCCAGACAATATGATATACTATTATACTTAAAATTTTGGTTTTCAAATAAGGGATTCATATGAGCTCCATGATCAAGGTTTTAAGAAACCAAAAATTTTGAGAACAGATGCAATTCCTAGGGCAAGGGGAGGGTGGTGTATATAAGAACCGAGTACCATGCTTCTCATAAGTCCTGCTATGAATGATGATATCATGAGATTTAGGTCATGGAAGTTCGTGTCAGGCATAACAACTTTAATTTGTGTTCAATCTATTGGAATACAGACCTGGATGATACTATCATTGATTGTCTTATTACCATTACAGCTATGATACTAGATTGTAGGTTGGCTAGGGTCTCAGCCACCTGTTGAGATACTACTGCTAGAGAGTTATTGGATCCTTTGACTGGCCAGAGAGTAGTGTATTGGATCCCTCTCTCTGATCACAGCTAATTTTTCTTTGCCTAAACATACACCAAATACTTTGGCCTATACTTTTCATATTCTCGTTTTTCCTCATACACCTGACAACACTGAACTTACCAAACACTTGTTCGCTCAAGGGGCTAAGTACTGTACTGTGATAGTTCAGTGGCTACTTTCCTCTCGATAAGGGTAGAGGAGGCCCTTTAGCTATGGTGAGCAGCTCTTCTAGGAGAACACTCCAAATTCAAACCATTGTTCTCTAATCTTGGATAGTGCCATAGCCTCTGTACCATGGTCTTCCACTCTCTCAGGTTAGAGTTCTCTTGCCTAAGAGTACATTCGAGTGCAATATTCTATTTTTTTTTTAAATGATGTGTTGGGCCTGCTTAATAGAAGGGCCGTGGATGTCTGGTAGTTTATCATGAGGTTGTCTTTTCCTTATCTGATTCTATTTCTTCTCGAAACCATCTTTACTGTCCTCCTTTCAGTTGATGTGGCTATCCTTGAGTGTATTTAGCCTTACATGGTGTATTGGCTCCTCAGTGTTGACCAGTTTTTCTGACTTTTTTTCAATAGTCTATGGGTTTGATCAATCATTTTATTTATATTTCCTCAAAACAGATTGTTTTTGTTATAATTCTTGATAATCTAGTTGTTAAGTATGATATATATTTTTTTATTAACAATAATTCTTATGCTCTCTGAAGACATTGAACAAAGTCTGGGACCAGTACGTCCTAGATTTCGTCAATGTCGTCTACTGTATTGCAATATCCGTGGTCTTTGTTGCGATCTTAAAATGGTTACAGGCTATTTTAACAATGAAAGTAAATGTTTCAAACAACAACCATTAAAGTGTGGGAAATTAATATAAAAAGAAACACACGAAAAAACACTACATGTTTATTCACAAACTTACAAAGAAAATTACCGTTACTTCTTCAGTTACTTTAACTGACAAATCAAATCAATCAAAATATCAATAGAAAAGGGGAACAGTCAGTAAGGTAGACATACTTAAGGTATAGTTTTCTGCAGCTGCTGAGACGATTCTGGGATGGACACTTCAGGCTTGAGAACGTTGCAGAAGGGCGGCTGAAGTTCAGATGAAACTGGCACGATGACCGGATTCAAAGACGTCACAGAGAGGGTGGAATCAAGAAGGGACATCAGAGGTCTTCTTCCAAGAATTTGATGATACTCTTGAACTAAGGCAGGCTGCAGGCAGTGCTGTCTACTTCTCGTCACAAGCAAGGAGGACTGGTTGCTTCAATTTGTCTCTTCTTCTTAGCCATAACAGGATTTTGGAAATAGGTTTTTGTTGTCTGAAAGGAAGGTTAAAATCTGTCTCTATCAGACTTCTGGTCTTTTCTGTTTCTTATCTCGTTATGACTTGGATCTCATCTGCTTCGGACATTGTTCCTCTCTTGACCTATGTCCTGTCCTATCTCTCTTGAACAATGTCTTCTTGAAGTTTATATACCCATGTACGGGCAGTCCACTTATCACGGCAGCCGCTCTTGGTAAGGCTCGGTTTACTTCCAAAATGCTGACGATGGTGAAGTGATGACAGGTTTGACCAAACAGGACCGTAATCGAATATTGTCTCACCTCGCTGCTCACACTTTGGGAATAGATATTTTTGTCTTGTATTATATCCTTTTAAAAGTATTGTATCTAACCATGACAGTCTTCCTGCAAATATTCAAGACCTTACAGTTGCGTCCAGACAGTATGATATCCTTTTGTGCTCAGAAACTTTGGTTTCTAATATGAGGCACTTATCTGAGCTCCTTATAACTGGTTTTAAGAAGCCAATAATGTTGAAACGCGATGCCATCCCTAGGGACAGGGGATTGGTGGTGTATATTAAGACTGAGTACCCTGCTTCTCATATATCCTGATATGAATGTGAATGTTATGAGATTCAGGTAATAAAAGTTTGTGGCACGCATAACAACTTCTATTTGTGTTCGACCTACCAGAATCCTGACATGGATGATTCTATCTTCGATTGCCTTCTTACCATTATGGCTCAGATACAAGATGATAGAAAGGCCTCTTTTGTTTTTGTTGATGATTTCAATGCTCACCATAAGGAGTGGTTAAATTCTGTTTTCCTACTGATTGCCATAGCTTAAGACCTTTAGACTTTGTCTCTGAATCAGGCTGTGAGATAATTATAAGTAAAGCTACTCACTGCTTGGACCTCGTATACACCGACTCCCCTGGCGTTATAACAAGTAAGCTTGGTTCTCTAGTTGGGACATCTGATCATGCCTTGATTTCAATAGTAGTGAAGACTGAGCTGCCTGTCCCTGATGTATCTTACTCATGTAAGATTTATTTGAAATCTCAAGCAGACTGGAATGGGATTTTGTATGATCTTTTGCGCTTGAACTCGTCACAGTTGTATAGTTGCGTTGATCCTGTAGTCCCTTTGAATGAGAATCTAGTCAACATAATTGATAGGCGTATCCCTTCTTGTGTACTAAGGTACGGAGTGAAGGACAAACCATGGTTCAATGATGATTGTAGACATGCTTATTTGGAGAAGCAGGAGGCCTATCATCTTTGAAAGGGTAACAAATCAGATTAGACCTGGAATAACTACACTCAGCTCAGAGCTTTTGCTCAGAGACTTTATGATTCAACGGAAAAAGAATACAATTTAATAATAAAAGAAGCCCTTACTGGTACAGCCCAGGAGCATAAGTGGTGGACTTCCCTTAAATCTACACTCTTTGGTGCAGATATAACAGTTCCTCCTTTACTTAAACCAGATAGATCTGTCACTCCCCGTCCAAAGGAAAAGGCAACCCTTTTGGCAGATATGTTTGACAGCAAGTCGAGTAATGAGAAACTTGAACTTCCTCATTCTTGTTTTTCTGAAGCTAAACTAACTAGTTTAGCTTTCGATCTCGTGAAATTAAAGCTCTCTTGATGCTCATGGAGGTATAGACCTAAATGGTATTCTTTCTTTGTTTTTTATAAAGACTGCAGATTTCTTAGCTCCAAAGTTATCTGTTATTTTGCACAAGTTAGCAAGAAGAGGAGCTTTTAGCACTTGTTGGAGAATTAGTTATGTTACCCCACTATGTAAATGTGTTTGTGGTAGCTCAAGTCTTACTGATTACCGCCCAATTCGCATAACTCCCATATTACCTAAGGTTTTTTAACGTCTTTTGGCAAAATGTCTTAATAGTTTGCTGAAGGTAATCATCTGTTCCCTAGTATGCAATTTGCTTTCCGTGAAGGCCTTCGAGCATGTGATACCCTTCTTACATTCTCCAATGCTGTACAGAAAGCCCTTGATTGTGGTGAGGAAGTTCGTATGATTGGCCTTGATTTTAGTGCTGCCTTTGACCGCGTTGATCATGATGCCCTTATTTTCAAACTCAAGCAATAAGGAATGGGTGGGTCGTTTCTTAACACCATTATTGAATTTTTAAGTAATAGATCACAAAGAGTTGTTGTTGATGGGCAACATAGTGAGTATAGGAATGTGATATCTGGTGTTCCTCAGGGTAGTGTTCGTGGCCCATTACTTTTCATACTATTTACACATGTCATGTGGTTTGGTCTGAAAAACAAGCTTATTGCATATGCAGATGATACATCAATTCCATCTCCTGAATGTTGGTCTGGGGTTGATGAATCCCTTAATAGAGATCTCTCTAAAATTAGCTAAATTTACTTTTGAGAAACACAATAGGTCTGTGTCCTATTCAATTGCAAAAAAATTTAGCTTATAGAGAAAGTCTTTCAAGATTTTTGGTGATAAATCAATTCTGAAGAAGTGTTTTTATTCTTTCATTTCACCTTGTTTCGAGTATTGTTCTCCTAACTGGGCTTCAGCTGCTGATTCTCATCTTAATTGGTTGGACAGGACCTTACGGTCTATTAAATTTCTTATTCTTGATCTAGATATTAATCTTTGGCACTGTCGTTCAGTTACTTCATTTTGCATGTTGCATAAGATTTTTTATACTTCTGACTATCCTTTACATTTAGATCTTCCCGGCCAATTTCCATCCTATTCGTAGTACTTGGTATGCAGATAATTCTAATAGCTAGACCTTCTCCATCATGAGGCTCAATACTACACAGTGCTCTAGAAGTTTTATTCCAGCTGTGACCAAGATGTAAAATTATCTTCCTAATTGGGTAGTTGAATCAGTAGAACTTCAAAACTTCAAACTCGCAGCAAATGTTTTTATGTTGAACAGGCTTATATAAGGCCTTTTAAAGTTAATATATCCAATATCTGTTTTAATGTTGTTAATGTTTTTAGAATATTTTATCTTAACTTTTCCTTACTTCTTATACTGTTTATTTATTTCCTTATTTCCTTCCCTCACTGCTCTATATTTCCATTTTGGAGCCCTTGGGCTTATAGCATCTTCCTTTTCCAACTAGGGTTGTAGCTTAGCTAATAATAATAATAATAATAATAATAATAATAATAATAATAATAATAATAATAATAATAATAATACTGAAAAAGGGTGATTAAAAGAGAATTACCTTATTTCATGATCTAATATTTCGTAAGTAAATATATGAATCAGAATGAGGGAGTGGGTGTTTGAAAGATCATATTTCTCAGTTTTTTTAATGGTCACGTGGCACTGCCAGACCCATGACTTATGCGTCTGGCAGCGCCAGCAAAAAAAATGACCTTGCAGTTTGCCAGTTATTTCTCTGCGGTTTTATAAAAGGTAGTCTTTGTTCTGCCATTACCAACTGACCTGGAAAACTTAAAACATCAAATAACAACAGCGAGCAATTCAATTGCTACTGATGTGCTTCAACGTCTTTGGTAAAAATTTTCATATCGTATTGAAGTTGTTTGTGCTGAAAGGAAGGGGGGGGGCGTTATATTAAGCACTTTTATTATGTGAAATAAAAATTCACATATCGTATTGATGTTGTTCGTGCTGCAAGGGGGGGGGGGGAGGGGGGTTATATTGAGCACTTGTAACTTGTGAAATAAAATTTGACTTAGTAAAATACTTGTATCATAAGTTTAATCTTTTCGCTATTTATTCCTTCATAAAATATCTAATCATGAAATGGAATGAGTAGTTGAATTCTTTTTTTCTTTTACTGATTGCCATGGCCTGATAGCTTTGGACTTTATTTCTGAATCATGCTGTTAGCATATCATAACTGAAGCTTCCCATATGGCTGGTAACTGTTTGGACCTATTATACACTGACTTCATTGGTATTATAAAAAGTAAGTCTGGTTCACCTGGCGGGACGTCTGACCATGGTTTCATTATTCAGCTTGTTCCTGATGTGTCATAATCATGTATGATATATATATATATATATATATATATATATATATATATATATATATATATATATATATACATATATATATATATATATATATATATATATATATATATATATATATATATATATATATATAAGCACATGAGGACTGGAATGGCATTTTGAGCTATCTTTTACATTTGAATTGGTCACAATTATATAAAGTGATGAGGCTGTTGCGCTCTTGAATGAGAATCTGGTCAATATCATTGATGGGAGTATCTGTTCCTGTATGTTAAAATACTGAGGTAAAGACAATCCCTGGTTCATTGATAATTGTAGATATGGTTATTTAGAGAAGCAGGAGGCGTGTCATTGTCGAAAAAGTAACATATCAGATTTGACTTGGAATAACTATATTCAGCTAGGAGCTGTTGATCAGAGATTTCATGCTTCAACTGAAAACGAATTCGATATGGACATGAAATGAACCTTTTGTCATAGAGCCCAGTACATAAGCTATGAGCTACCCTTAAAGTTGCACTCCATCTCAACGAGAGAATGCCTTGACAGTCACGTGGTTTCTTCACATTGTTGAAGAATTGTGATGTGCAAGTGGACTCTCGAACTTGGGTAAATTGCATGCCCGGTTCGATTCTAAATTTACCTCTCTCATCTATTTCTTTTTTTGAATATTACTTCGACCTCCTATTAATTTTATAAACTTTCTTTGTCTTGCTGTCCTAAATTTCTGAGTATTATATATATATATATATATATATATATATATATATATATATATATATATATATATATATATATATATATATATATGTATGTATATATTGTTTGTATATACATATATATATATATATATATATATATATATATATATATATATATATATATATATATATATATGTGTGTGTGTGTGTGTGTATGTGTGGGTGTGTGTGTGTGCATATATATATTATTTTTTTATTTGCTCATTTATTAATCTATTTATATTTTATCTAAATAGCGTGGATATTTCCACATTGGTTATTACTGTTTGCTTAGATGAATAGGAGAGGGTATCCTTGTCAAATCAAGCCCACAGTCCGTAATACTGTCACACCTAAAACCAAGTAATGATGATATTATGTTAGATGTCAAACCCCACCTAAATTTCAGCTATGGAAGAGTTACTGGCCCTGTGTCTATTAAATGTTTGGAAAGTACGAAAAGTCCCAGGTACAACAATGATTATCCTTACTTTCCAGGATGCTGATGTACCTTTCCATATAATTATTGAAAATTAAATGAATAAAGTAAGACCATTCAAGCAAAAGCCAGTGCAATGTTTCAATTGTTTTAAATTTGGACACCCGTCTAAAGTTTGTAAAAAGGATAAAATGTGGTGTATTTGCCTCAAATCCTACCATGGAGAATGTGCACTCGAAGCCAAGTGTTTAAATTGCAACTTAAATCATAAATTTACTGACAGGGTTAATAGATTGATTTTAAGTTTTCTGGCATCCTGACATCAAAGATCATTAATGCCAATGTCAAAACACCAGTTAGAAAGAGTTTTTTTTTTATTAAAAAGACAAAACTCCTTCTAACTGATGTTCTGACATTGCTTACAAGTATGAACGTGCAATTTGTAATAACTGTTATTTGGGTTCTAACAATAGGGCCCTAGCTGTCAGGGCATCGGAACATGTAGGGAGAAGTTACAGAACAAAAAAGATCCTTGCTAGGCCCCTCCAGTCATCCGTGAGGGACCACTCAGAAAACATTTGTAACAAGCAGGTAAATCTATAAAAGTTTTCCATTGTATTTAGAGGGAATTACACTCTGAAATTCGAATCGCTGAAAGTTTACTAATTAAGACCTTAAAGCCAACTTTAAAAAATGAAACCCAGAGCTTTCCATTGAAATTGCTTTAAGTATTTATAATTTTATTTATGCTTTTAGTCTAATTTTAATTATGGAATTCACTTCACGATGCGCTATTTATATTAGAAAACCTTTTAGGTAAATACTGTAATTCAAATTTATTTTTCACTTACGATGTTGTAAAACTCTACTTTTCTCTGTTCGCTATGTATATGAATATTATAAGTATTTGTAAAAAAAAAAAAAAAAAAAAAAAAAAAAAAAAAAAAAAAAAAAAAAAAAAAATTGCAGCTGGTGATGGGATAAGGACCGTACCCGGAAGCTTCATTGGAACAAAAGTGGAGAAAAACAATGTCATGGATTGTATTACTGGACGTCCTATAATTTCTTATTAGAGTAATAATAATAATAATAATAATAATAATAATACTAAAAATAATAATAATAATACCAAAAATAACAACAATAAAAATAATAACAATGATAATAGTAACAATAATAACAATAATAACAAAAAATATAACAACAACAACAACAACAACAATAATAATAGAAAAAAAATAATAATAATAATAATGATAATAAAAATAATAATAACAAAGACTATAACAATAACATTAACAACAAAAATAACAATAACAACAATAATAACAATAACAGCAATAGTAACAATGATAACAATAACAATAACAATAACAACCTAGTACTATACCAATAACAATAACAATAACAATAACAACAGAAATAAAGATAATAACAATAACAATAACAATAATAACGATAATAACAATAACAAAAAATTAACAATACTAACAATAATAATAACAATACAAACAATGATAACAATAATAACAAAAAAAACAATCATAATAAAAATAATAACAATAACAATAACAATAACAACTGCAATAATAATAATAATAATAATAATAATAATAATAATAATAATAATAATAATAATAATTATTATTATTATTATTATTATTATTATTATTATTATTATTATTATTATTATTCTAATAATAATAATAATAATAATAATAATAATAATAATAATAATAATTATAATTATAATTATAATAATATTTCATGATTAGGTTGTAATTGTTTTGTTATAGTACATTCTCTATTTTAACTTTTGTTCAATTTATAATTGGTATGAGAAAAGTAGTTTACATAACGTATCTTTTATTATCATAAAGAATATTTTTTCAAGAGGTGCCAAAACTCAACTGATTTCGTTTGATTTTCAACCTCA
>NC_090741.1:121703161-121758161 GCF_036898095.1 Palaemon carinicauda
CCTCGATGTTGGCGCAAAACCTTTTTTTCATACCTAATTATAGACTACCTATCAGCCAACATCCCATAGTAGACAAAATGATAGAAGATATGAAGGGAGGAGTGGTCATCCCATCTAATTTTCCTTATAATTCTCCCATTTTGTTAATCCCAAAGAGAGATGGCAGTTATAGATTAGTTATTGACTATCGCAAGTTGAATGTGAACACAGCTCCTGATAGAAAGCCTATACCAGTAATAAATGATGTTTTGGCTCAATTAGGAGGTGCAAAAAGCTTATCCTTAGATTTGCTGAGTGGATATTGGCCAGTGTCATTAGATGAAGATTGATTGATTGATTTGAGGTTTACTGGCATCTTGACATCTAAGGTCATTGGCGCCGATGTCGTTTATTGTAAATAATAGATAAAAGAATATTCAATTAAAACCATAAAAGCAGGGATGTCATTTTAAATGATAAATATCTGTCAGAAGACCTGCTTCTGAAATCAAACTAAAAGTATCACTAGCATGGTAGGACACATTATGTCCAAGAATCTTGGCAAGGATGAAGCTATGTGTGGGGCATTCTGTCAATAAATGCTTCACTGTCAATGGCACCAAACAGTCGTCAACAGATGGCTGGTATTGGCCAGTAAGCAGAAATTCATATGTCAACAGTGTGACCAATGCGGAGACGACAAAGAGTAATTTCCCACTTTCGAGGCATCATGTTATACTTCCACGGGTATTAAAATTCGTGATTTCTCGCATCTTATTTTCAGTTAAACTATCCCGATGCTGTTGCTAATTATTAGAAAACAAATTCTTAAAGATGGGTAAACAATCATCACAAAGAATGGGATACATTCTCGGTTGCAATTCAGGTGCAGCATTCTTTGACAGTAAATCTGCCTTCTCGTTTCCAGATACACCTATGTGTGCTGAAACATAGCAAAACTGAACTGTTATACCTCTCAGTTCAATAATAAAAATTCATTCTAAAATCTTTAAAACTAAAGGATTTTTCGAATTAAAAACTTCTAAAGCTTGAAGGACACTCCTAGCTTCACTAGAAATGATAAAATTACCGCCGTTTTCCGACGCTATTTTTTCAACAGTGGTTAGTATGCCGTATAGTTCAGCTGTAAATATGGAAGCGGTTAGAGGCAGAGCACCTCAACAATAAAAAGCATTACTATACACTCCAAATCCAACGCCAGCATCAGATTTGGAGCCATCAGTATACATAAAAGACGATTACATATGCTCTGCATCATGTAGCAAGTGTGGAATCTAATTCTCTTTCAGTAAAAGTAGAATTGTATGACCCTTCCCTTTCTGTTGCAGAATTTAAAATTTAAAATTTTCCTGGTGACCATGAGCTACTTCCTATTTCCATGATACATTTGAGAAATGATCAGCCATGGCATTGCTAGCCTCATTTGCTTCAGTCACATACTAACCCTTCACCTTCAACACTGGTGGTGGGTTGGCAATAAATTTGCCTATCGTTTTTACTTTCCTGCATTCAGAAGATGGTAGTGTTCTCCTGTTAATGGAGGAAAAAAAAGATACCCAAGATTGGCACCTAGCTTCTTTCATGGCATGATGGTACTGTGCTCTATATTTCTTGTATATAATTAAATTCTCTTTAGTATGGCGTCTGCACAATCGAGTTAAGGACCTTCTTGTGGCTCTTTGCAGGGTAGTTAGTAGTGAGGATCACCAGGGAACTGGTCATCGTTTGAATAACCCTGTTGTTTTGGAAATTGAATTGACTCCTGCTGTATGATGAGTTCCATTCAGTAAGTCTATGGCATCATTAATACTTTAAAACTGTTATGCACTCCCCTTAATTTCACTTAGCTCATGAAATTTAGCCCAGTCTGTATTGTCAAGATTCCATCGTGGCGATCTTTGTAAAAGGGGACAATTGTTGGTTTTTATAAGGACTAGTGCATGATCACTAGTATGCCAGTCATCTCATGTCCTCCAATTGAAATGGAAAAGCCAGTTAGAGCTTGCAATTGAAATGTCAATACATGGCAGAGTACCAATAAGAACATGAAAGAGTGTGGGCTCTTCTGTATTAAGGAGTCCGACATCTTCATTTTTTACAATTGATATAATATTGCCCCATGGTGTTTGCTAAGACATTGCCTATAAAGGATGTCTACCATTCAATTATCCAAGTAAAAGAAAAGGAAGAGGGATTTATTGAACCACCTCTACTAGTTTATCATACATAATGTTATCATTTGGACGCAAATACAGAGAGCAAATTGTATATTTTCTCCCTATACCAATCTGTACAACCACTGTCTGCAGAGGTGTATGAATAAACTAGAATGTTTGGGAAATATCTTGATGACCGTATATGAGACTTCCACCATGGCTCCCTACTTGGTGGTCATATGATGTCCTATGACTAATATATTTGCGAGGACAAGGACTGTTATCATCAAGTTTGCTCTCCTGTAGACATATAATTATGGGGTAGTGATCAAGAATGACTAGTTCATGTTCTTCAGATTTTACCGTTAAACCCTGACAATTCCATTGCAAAATGTAGGAAAAAACTATTGTTTATTTTTTGGAAGACCTTTTGCATGAAGTCTTCCCATTGATAATTTTTTATCTTGCACTATTTCCCGGTGGTTTTATTAGATAGGTTGGGTTTTTGTGTTTTTTTATTTTCTTTTTGTCCTTATGATCTAATTTTTTGAGGGGCATTGAGGACCTTAACTTGAACGTATGATTTACTTAAATTGTCTTCTGATTGATCAGAAACATCAACAGACAATACATGTTTATTTGACGTCATATCTCTAATGTTTCTTATGGAAGGGTGTGCGAGAGGTGGTCTCTCTCGTTTCCGATTAATAGGTGGTGAGCTACCAGGTTTTTGCATCTTCCACACTACAGGTGTACCTGGTAACTTGGTTTCGAGTGGAATCTCCATCAAATCAGGCAAGGATATGGCCTGAGAAAAGTTAGTACTATTCTTAGTAATGGGAGATGAAAGTTGTACAGAAATGGAAAATTCCCCAGTTTTCATACAATGTGGCAAAGCCTCAAAAGGCAATGTGCTTACCTCGTCATAGAGCACTTTATTACCATTAGATGAAGTATTTCTTTTCTTGGAACTACTGTTACTACTAGGTGGGTTTGATATCTTTTGTGATATATTATCTCTTGATTTAAAAGCTTGTGCATAGCTGTTTGGTTCATTCAGTAGTCTTTTGGCATGCCCCACACTTATGTGCGCTACACTGGATTTGTTGAGGACAGCTTCTTCTAACATATAAATGAATGAATAAATGATTTGAAAAATTATGGCATCCTGACATTGGAGGTCATTGACACTGATATTATTAAATGAAAACCATAGAAGTAAATGCGTTAAAAAAGTTAACTAGCATTCAGAAGACCTGCTTCTAAAATAAATTATAAAATTTCCATAGCACCGTACACCACCTCATGTCCAGGGATCTTGGCAAAGATGAACTTACCATCCACACCTTAAGCGACAAACAGATATATATTTCTTTCTGTGCCATAAGTGGGACATTCAGTCAACAAATGCCTCACTGTCAAGGGTATCAGACAGTCATCGCAATATGTTTGGTGTTGGCCAGCGATGAAAAACTCATCTTAGTGTGACCAATTTGGAGACGATAAAGAGTAGTCGCACATTTCCGGGGCATCACAGTATACCCCCTCCCCCCGGGTATATAACATTTGTAATTTCTCTCATCTTATTTCCAGTTAACTATCCCAATGCTGTTGTCAATTATTATAGAAAAAAGTTGTTAATTTCCCAATGAATCTGCCTCTGCATTTCCAGACACACCTACGTGTGCCAGAACCCAGCGAAGTTGAACTGTTATATCTTTTAGGACAATAAATAAAAAACACTCCAAAATCTGTTAAACTAAGGGGTTACTGGAATTAAAAAACTTCTAAAGCTTGTAGAACATTTCTCCCATCACTATAAATAGTATAATTTCCCTAGTCTTTAACGCTATTTCCTCAACAGCGGTTAGTATGGCATATAGTTTTGCAGTATATATGGAAGATATTAGAGGAAGTGCACCTCTACAGTTAAAAGAACTACTATATACTCAAAATCCAACGCCAGCATCAGATTTGGAGTCATCAGTATATATAAAAGTTGATTCCCCTTGTTCTTTGACATATTCCATAAAAAGTTAACTAGCTTCTAATTTAGTATTGTTCTTTTTTATAGAAATAAAATATCTACAAAAGATACCTATGGTAATTTCTGTGGAGGGTTTGGTGATATCCTAAATGGAAGAACTGTATATTAATGTTTTTACACGGAAACCATAAGGGGTGAGGAGATTTTGGGTGTAACTCAATATATCTACAATGCTTCACAAAGTTTGCAGTCTGAGAGGCTAGAAAATTAGAAAGTCTTTGCAACCTAAATCAATACTGAACAATAGAGGACTTTCGGTGATATTCTAATGGTAATTCTCCTGCGTCAACAAGGAGACTTGGGATAGGAAAAGTTATAAACACTCCTGTGGACAGTCTAATACCACAATGATGTATAAAGTCTAACATCTTTAGCTTGGGATGGCTGAGGATTATATTTCACACCCATAAATATTTTTGTTTTAGATTAAAGGACTTGTACAATTTTAGAATAGTTTTGTGGTCGGTCACCATAATGTATGGGACAATACTTTTAAAATATTCATAGCCTCAAGACATTTAGTTTTTAATGCCTTCAAGTGAGGATCCCATGTAAGCCTACAATCAAATATAGATAAAAAAAATTAGCATCACTTACAAATGGGATCTATTGACCTTTCAAGTATATACTTACCGAATGCGACAGAAATGGATAACAGTAGTTTTGCTTATTGAAAAGATATAAAAATTCATATTAGCCCACTGAATATTTCTGTCAATTACGAGTTTTATTTTTCTCCCAACCATTGCCATTCTAGTTCCAGCAAATGATATGGAGAGATCATCTACAAATATATATATATATATATATATATATACATATATAAATATATATATATATATATATATATATGTATATATATATATATATATATATGTATGTATATATATATATATATATATATAAATGTACATATATATATATATATATATATACATATATATATATATATATATACATTTTACAAGCTTAGCTATAATCCTAGTAAGAAAAGCTAGATGCTATAATTACAAAGGCTCCAGCAACGTAAATAGCCCAGTGAGGAAAGGAAACGATGAAATATGTAATACACAAAAAACAAAAATATTTCAAGAACAGTAACAACACTACATACGATCATTCATAGATTAACTATAAAAACTTAAAAAAAAAAAGAAGAGAAATAAGATAGAACATCGTGCAAGTGGAGTATAATCCAAGAATGTGGAAGACCGTGGTTGCAGAGGCTAGGGCACTACTCATGACCGAAGAAATATTATTTGATTTTTGAGTGTCCACCTATATATTCATACATTTATACTATATATATATATATATATATATATATATATATATATATATAACTTTGCAAGAATACCGGGGTGAGTTCTCTAACAATAAATAGGAAGAGGTCGTGACGTCGCCCTGGAGCGTCAAAATAAAAAGCATAGCATAGTCTAATTATAAACCTTTTATTTCAGAAAAACTGCATCTTAGTGATAGACAGTTCAAGATTTTATAATGAAATAAAACGGTTTAATTGAGAAATATGCCTTTCCGATGCAAGAAAAGGTGGGATGAAAGAAAACTATCAACCAAAAATTTGAGTGGGTGCGTCAGCTCTCACTTTTGTAATGCATATTTTTCGATATTATGATTCGTTCGCCTCGCAGAATGCTAACCTTCCACTGGCCGATAAAATACAATAGCCCATAAGCATAATCATAGAGTAGTAAACCCGTATTTATAAGGCTATTTGTTTGATGACAATCGCTCTTTAGTATATGTACTAATGGCGATAAAAAATATTCTAGACCGTTTGCCAGAAGAGTAATCCTCCCAATTCCGGACAGGTGGCAGCAATAAGGGGGAGGGGAGAGTGAAGTCTACAGATAGAAGACTCATCAGGTACTGTCAGTGTGAGGAGAGGGGCACCAACGAGTGAAGGGCCCCACCCCGGGATCTCCCCGCTGTTATACTTGTCAAACCAACGGTCATCTATCTCGAGAGTGCCCAACAAAAAACGCCGATAGCAGGCAGTTTATAGTACACCACCCCTTACAGAGGAAGGGGGAGACTAAAGAGATTGATACCTCCCACATGAAAGCAGCAGCTGCAGTCGAAAAAGCAGCGAGTACGATGGAGCGTGGTCCAACAGGTATGCAGGTAGGGGTACTTACGTTGGTACCCCCAACCTCACCCCTGCAGCACTAGAAGCAGCAGCAAGGGCCAACAATGTCGTAAGACCGTACCCCCCATAGTATCCAAAGTGGCGGCTCGGAATTTTAGCGGTCAGGTCATTGACATAGGAGTCAGCGTTTCGCTTCTTGAACAAGGAAGCTCCTTAAACCAACCATCATCCTTGACATGCCAGGAGGTAATAAACTGCGAGGTAACACATAAAACGACAGTCAACTTCAAGTGGGATCTGTGAAGTTCACACACGATTTCTTTTTTTATCTTACCTACCTTGGGAATTCAAGGAATCGAAGCTATACTTAACTTCATAATGATAAAATATACAATTGTGTGGAAAAAGACGGAGTAACAGGAGGGTGCATACTGCCGATAGAAAGTCATGAGAGAGTGAGTGCCTGGCGGGAAGGGAGAGACAAGTTAGTAAGGTAATTACCATACTTGAAAAGAAGCGATATTGCCTCCCCAGGTGCTTAAGAGCATATCAATTACCGTGTCTCAGCCTCTCCTTTTGTGATCCTAGGTCATTGTTAAACCGCATGAAAAATGGGCACACACAATCTTAAAGGGCTTGTCAGAAATAAAAAAAGAACAAAGTAGATATTACAATAGTTAATTTGACAAATAAAAGGATAGTGTTAGTAAGTGATTCTGTGTGAATTGGATTTATATGACTGATTGATTGATTATCAGTTATCTGGCATCCTGACATCTAAGGTCATTGATGCCAAAATTATTTGTTATAAATACAGAAAATAATAAACAAATGGTATTTCAGTTTGTAACAATTAAAGCTAAAACATCTTCATTCAGAACACCTGCTTCAGAAATAAATTTAGAAATACCACTAGTATCGTACGACGCACCATGTCCTCACTTTGACACTCAAAAAGATGTCTGTCTCTGTCTGTTCTATAAGTGGGGCATTCGATCAACAAATGTCTTACTGTCAAGGGTACCAAACATTCATCGCAATATGGCTGATGTTGCCTAGTCATCAAAACCTCATGTGTCGACCAAGTTGACCAATGCAGAGATGACAAACAGACGTCTCCCACATTCGGGGCATCTGGTTATATGTCAAAGTATATATGAAATTTATTATTTCTCTCATTTTATTGCCCCCTAGAGTCCTAGACTATCCCAATGCTGCTGACAATTATTATAAAACAATTTCTTGATGATATGTAGGAATTTATTACAGGGAATGGGATACCTTCTTTTTAGCAACTCGGATTCAGCATTCGTTACCAGTATTTCTGCCATCTCACTCCCTGATACACTTACATGTGCTGGAACCCAACTAAACCGTACTGTTATACTTTCTAGTACAATAATAAAATGTCATTTTAAAATCTTTTAAACTGAAGGGTTACTAGAATTAAAAGCTTCTAAAGCTTGGACACTCCTTGCATCACTAAAAATGGCAAAATTACCCTCCTCTCCAAACGCTATTTGCTCAATAATAGTTAGTATGCCATATAATTCAGCAGTAACTATGGAAGATATTGGAGGAAGTGCACCTCTACAATCAAAACTATTACTATGTACTCCAAATACAACGCCAGCATCAGACTGGAGCCATCAGTATGTATAAAAGTTTAATACCTATGTTTCACAAGTTCCATAAAAAAAGATCTGGCTTCTAGTTCAGTCATAATTGTTTTAACACCAGCAAAATATGTACAAAATATAACTCAGGTAATTTCAAAGGAGAGGTTGATGATATCTTACATGGAAGAACCTTACTTCTAGTTGTATTAACATTGTTCAAAAACTGTTTCACTCGAAAACATAAGGTTGAGGAGATTTTGGATGCATCTCAAAGTAAGTTTAGTGCCTTACAAGGCTGGCAGTGTGAAAGTCTAAAGAATTAGCGAGTCTTCAAAACCTAAACCAATACCGAACAATAGAAGACATTCGTGAAATGTCAAAGGTTAACTCTCCAGCGTCAACAAGAAGGCTTGGGATAGGAAAGTGCTAAAGGCTCGTGTGGCGAATCTGATACCAGTATGGTGTAAAGAATCAAAAATCATTGGTTGACTTGGGGTGGCTGAGGAGTATATTTCACACCCATCACCCTTTTTCTGAAAAAATCAAGGGTTTGTATAATTTCAAAATAGGTTTGCTGTCTGCCCTCCATGATGTATGGGACAAAACTTTCAAAAGTTTCAGAGACTCAAGATACTTTACTTTAAAGCTTTCAAGTGAGGAACCCATGTAAGCCTATAATCAAATATTAATCCTAAAATTCTAGCCTCATTTACACATTGGATCCGTTGACCTATGAAGTTCTAAAGGCTTCTGTGGCCAATCTGATATCAGTAGGGTGTATAGAATAAAAAAACTTTAGTCGACTTGGAGTGGCTGAGGAGTTTATTTCACACCCATAGCTAATATTTGAAAAAATAAAGGCCATGTATAATTTTCAAATAGTTTTGCGGTCTGCATTTCTAGATGTGTGGGACATAAATTTTAAAAGATTCAGAGCCTCGAGACACTTTACTTTTAATGCTTTCAAGTAAGGACCCCATGTAAGCCTAAAATCAAATATCAATCCTAAAAATCTAGGCTCGCTTACACATTGGATCCTTTGACTTTTGATGTATCAGCCCACTGAATAATTTTGTCAACTGAAAGTTGTAGTTTTCTCTCAACCTTCGACATTTTATATCCGGCAAAAGATATAAAGAGATCATGTATGACTTTTCAAGGTCAAAATAGACTGTTACATGGTGCTTTCTGGATGCAGAGGCTTCACAAATATAGGATTCCAGTTGTATCAACACATCAGTCGTTGAGTGTTTTTTTTTTCCGAATCCACACTGGATAGGTGATAAAATACCGTTCTTTTCCAAGTACCATATCAGTCTTGTATTCACAATCTTCTCGATGATCGTACATTAATAATGTGTCAATGCAATTGATCGATAGTTTGCAGCTAAAAACTTATTCTTACCAGGTTTTGAAAAGGCTAAAATAATGTCTAGTTCTCAAACACATGCCATATTCAGTTAATACTGCTTAAAATTAATCGCTTGGTATTAACAGGTACATATTTAATCATTGAATGTGGAATTCCACCGGGTCCAGGGGCTGTATCATTACAAGTAGCAAGTGTGGAATCAAATTCTCTTTCAGTAAAAGGAGAATTGTATGACTCTCCTCTTCCTGTTGCAAGATTTAAAACTTTCTTTTCTTATATGCGTGTAAACTGGTGACCAAGAGAGGGTTCACACTTGCATGATACATTTAAAAAAGGGCCCGCCAGGGCATTGCTAACCTCAGGTTCTCCAATCATTGTCCATTCGCCTTTAACACTGGTGGTGAGTTGGGGGTGAATTTGCCTACTATCTTCTTTACTTTCATCCACAAAGAAGATGGTGGTCTTCTACTGTTAATGGACGAATCAAAAGACACCCAACACTGGCACTAAGCATCTTTCATGGCACGATAGAACTGTGCTCTACATTTTTTGTATAAAATTAAATTCTCCTCAGTACGGTGTCTGCGCAATCGAGTTGAAGACCTTGTGGCTCTATGCTGGACAGTTAGTTCTGAAGACCACAATAACCCTGTCGTTTTGGGAAAGTGTTTGGGCTCTCCTGTATTAAGTATTACCATATCTTCATTTTCCACAAATGATGATATAATATTGCCCATTGTGTTTGCTAAAACATCGCCCCATGAAGGATGTCTACTATTAAAATCCCCCAACAAGAGAAAAGGTTGAGGGAGTTGAATCACCTCTACTAAATCATTATATGATATGTCATTAGAAGCAAATAAGAATAACAAATTGTACATTTTCTCCCTACATCAATTTCTACAACCAGTGCCTGCAGATGGGTATAAATGGGTAATGATATTTAGGGAACATCTCGGCGAACGTATGTAAGACTTCCGCCATGGCTCCTTGTTTGTTGATCTATATGGTGTCCTATAGATAACATACTCTCAAGGACGTGGATTTTGCTCTCCTGTAGACATACAAATATCGGGGAGTGCTCATGAACGAAGTGCTCAAGTTCTTTATATTTGGCTCTTAAACCCTGACAATTCCATTGCAAAATGGAGAAAACTATGGATCCTTTTTTGGAAGACATATTGGATGAGATCTTCCCGTTGGCAGTTTTTGATTGAAAATTATTTCCTGTAGGCTTCTTCAGAGAGTGTCTTGATAAATTAGGTTTTACATAGGCCTATTCATTGTTCTTTATACCTAATTTTTGAGGAGAATGGTGAACCACAAATTGATTGATTTAATTTTGTTGAAGGTTCATCTTATTTAGATAAAATATTGTACCTATTTGTAAAAGGTAATTTTGCTATTCTCGTTGGAGGGGAGAAGGATGGTGGTCTCCCTCTTTTTTGATTGAAAGATGGAGATTGATTGATTGATTTTGGGTTTTTTGGCATCTTGACCTCTAAGGTCATTGATGCTGATATATGAATAAAGAATAAAAGAATATTTAATTAAAACCATAAAAGCAAAGACATCACTTCAAAAGTTAAATAGCTTTCAAAAGACCTGCTTCTGAAATAATGCTGAAAATACCACTAGAATGATAGGACACCATATGTGCAAGAATCTTGGCAAGTATGAACCTACCATCCTCACCTAGAGCCTCAAAAATATATCTATTTCTTTCACTGCTATATGTGGGGCATTCGGTCAACAAATGCCTCACTATCATGGGTACCAAACAGTCATCGCAATATGGGTGGTATTGGCCAGTGAGCCGATATTCATTTGTTGACCGAGTGTGACCAATGCGGAGATGCCAAAGAGTATTCTTTTATACTCCCAGGGGTATATAAAAATTCATTATTTCTCGCATTGTATTTTCAATTAAACTATCCTAATGCTGCTGCCAATTACAGTATTAGAAATCCAAATTTTAATGTTGTGCAAACAATCAGCTCAAAGAATAGGATACCTTCTAGGTCACAAATCAGCTGCAGCATTCTTTGCTAGTAAATCTGTCTTCTCGTTTCCAGACACAACTTTGTGTGCCGGAACCCAGCAAAATTGAATTGTTATACTCCTCAGTCCAATAATAAAAGGCAATTCTAAAATCTTAAAACTGCAGGGTTACTGGAATTAAAAAGTTCTAAAGCTTGAAGGACACTACTTGCATCACTAAAAACGGTAAAGTTAACCCCCATTCCAAAGCTATCTTTTCAACAGGGGTTGGTATGCCATATAGTTTGTCAGGAAATATGGAAGCTGCTAGAGGAAGTGCACCTCTACAATTAAAACCATTACTATATACTCCAAATTCAACGCCAGCATCAGATTTGGAGCCATCAGTATATATAAAAGTCGATACCTTATGTTCCATTAAAAGGGACCAGGCCATTAAGTTCGCATATTCTTTTCAACTTCAATAAAATATTTACAAAAATATACTACTGGTAATTTCCATGGAGGCGTTGATGATGTCCTAAATGGATGCACCTTAGTTCAAACTATATCAAGACTATCAATTGTTTCACCCGAAAATTACTGGTAATTTCCATGGAGGCGTTGATGATGCCCTAAATGGATGCACCTTAGTTCAAACTATATCAAGACTATCAATTGTTTCACCCGAAAACCATAAGGTTGGGGGAGTTTTGGGTGTAACTCATAGCATATTGAGTGCCTTACAAGTTTTGCAGTCAAACAGGCTAAAGAATTAGGAAGTTTTTGCAACTTAAACCAATACCGAATAATAGAGAACTTTCAGCAAAGGTCTAATACTAATTCTCCACCGTCAACAAGAAAGTTGGAATAGGCAAAGTTCTATATGCTCCTGATACCAGTATGATGTATAGAATGTAAACTTTTTAATCGCTTAGGGTGGCTGAGGAGTATATTTCTCAATCATAACAAATTTTCGAAAAAAATTTAGGCCTTGTATAATTCTAAAGGTTTTGCAGTCTGCACCCAGGGTGTATGGGATAATACTTTCAAAAGATTCAGAGCCTGAAGATCTTTAACTTTTAATGCCTTTAACTGAGGAACCCATGAAAGTCTGCAATCAAATATCAAACCTGAAAGTCTAGCTTCATTTACACATGGGATCCGTTGACCTTTGATGTATATATCCGGATCTGGATGTACTCCCCGAATACGACAAAAATATACAACATTAGTTTTTCTTTTCAAAAACTTGAACACATTCATATCAGGCCACTGAATAAAATTTTCAATTAAAAGTTGTAGTTTTCTCTCAACCATTGCTATTCTTTTTCCAGCAAATGATATGGAGAGATCATATAAAAATAGTGTTGAGAGAATATCTTGGGGAATGACAGAGGATATCCTATTATTAGGTAGGGCAAATAGGGTTACACTTAGCACACTACCCTGGGGAATTTCTTTTTCCTGACCTGACATTTCCTCTCTGATAGAAGGTTCCCAAACTCTCACTTCAAAAAATCTGTGTGAAACAAATGCTTGAATGAATAATGGTAGCTCTCTTTGTAATCCTAAATTTTGAATAGTTTTGTATATATCATATTTCCATGCAGTTTCATATGCTTTTTCATGGTGCTGTTTGGAAGCAAAGGCTTCAAAAATAGAGGACTCAAGTCATATCAACTTATCAGTCATCGAGTGCATTTTTCTAAATCCACACTGGATAGGTGATAAAATACCCTTCTTTTCCATGTACATGTCATGGGTAGACATAATAATTTTAAAAGGAGATGTTTAAAAGACAAAAATATCTATTCCCAAAGGCAAGACGAGATTCGACAATGACCCTGTTTATTAAAACCTGTCATCACTCAACTATCGCCAGCATTTTGGAAGTAAACTAAGCCTCGCCGAGAGCGCCTGCTGTGATAAGGAAACTGTCCTGTCTTAATTAATGGAGTCAGCATATTTTGAGAAACCAAGCCTGAGGGAAATCCTTGTTTAAGATATATGTCATCATGGAAGGACACATGATGTCCATTTGTTACGACTTAAAATATGGTCCAGATTGCATCAGAAATTTCTTCTAGAAGCTTCCATGGCGTGATCGAAATGGGCATTTTTGAGGAAGTAAATAGAGATGCAGAATTGTTAAAAAGAACACCTTCTATGGAGATGACCACTGCCAACTTTAATTAACTCTGCCCATACATGGGTATATAAACTTCAAGAAGAGATTGTCCAAGGGAGATAAGACAGGACATAAGACAAGAGAGGAACTATGTCCGAAGCAGATAAGATCCAATGTCCTAGTGAGATAAGAAACAGAGAAGACCAGAATTCTGATAGAGCCAGATTCTAACCTTCCCTTCAGACAACAAAAACCTATCTCCAAAAGATCCTGTTATGGCCAAAAAGAAGAAACAAATTGAAGCAGCCAGCCCTCCTTGCTTGTGACACGAACTAGCCAACACTGCCTGCAGCCTGCCTTTATTCAACAGTATCATCTAATCCTTGGAAAAAGACATCTGATGTCCCTTCTTGATGTCACCCCTTTTGTGACGTCTTCGAATGCGGTCATCGTGCCAGTTTCATCTGAACTTCGACTGCCCTCCTGCTACGTTCTCAAACCTGAAGTCTCCATACTAACATCGTCTCAGCAGCTGCAGAAAACTATCCCTTAAGTATTTCTACCTTACTGGCTGATCCCCTTTTCTGTTGGTGTTTGATTGGTTCGATTTGCCAGTTAAAGTAACCGAAAAAGTGACATTAGTTTTCTTCGTAAGTTTGTGAATAAACCTGTTGTGTTTTTTTATTTCTTTTTATATTAATTTCACATATTTCAATCGGTGTTGTTGACATTTATTTTATTTATCAAAAGAACCTGTAACGATTTTAAGATCGTAACAGTTGGCAACCTTGCTGGGATTTTCAACAACATAACCAATTGAAACAGGGAGAATATAGAAAGAAGCTGAATGAGTGAGATTACGAAAGATTTGATAGTTTCAGGTAAACTTCTTGGTCTAGATGGTGATGCTCTCAGTGACTATGTTTTTAAAAGAGAATAGGAAATAATTGCGAGAGACGAAAGAGCAGCTGAAACAGAAGAAAATGAAAGACAGCGAGAAGAAAATGAAAGACAGCGTAAGCATGAGTTAGAAATCGCTCATTTAAGGCAAAATCTTCATAATAGTCCGCCAGGTAGCAGACCAGAAAGTAATGCATCAGGTAGCAGACGGGATAGTAATTCATCATTGAACGATATTTCTGATAATTAATTTAGGTATGGGGGCAGTGTTGAACTTAACTCCAAAATTTCATGTCTTTTGAAAAGTTAATGAACAGAGTAAATTGTCCCAAAAACAAGTGGACTTTGTATTCATAGTCAGTCTTGAGTGGTAGGTCACTTTCTGTGTATAGTTGTATGTCTGAGGTTGAAAGTGAAGACTGTGATATTGTAAAAGAAACTGTTCTTAGTGCATACAGGTTAGTACCAGAGGCGTACCGTAAGAAATTTAGAAGTGTGAAAAGGGATGAGAGCAGTACTTATGTAGAATACGGAAAGAAGTTATAGAGATCTTTTTGTGATTGGTTAACTTCCACAGAAGTAGATAGTTTTGACGATCTCAAGAACTTAGTTTTGTTAAAAAACTTCAAAGATAACATATCTCCAGATTGCTATATATAGAAGATAGGCGTGAAAAGTCTTTAACAGATGCAACAAAGTTGGCAGATGAGTACAGTCTTACTCTTAGTTTAAGTGATAGTAAAAAGAAAAATAATCCTTCTTCTAGTAAGATGCAATGTAGTAAGAGTAATTTTAGCAATAGTAATACAGGGAAATATGATTATCATTATTATTGTTATACATGTGGAAAACCAGGTCATACTGCCAAGTTTTGTAAGAGGAAATGGGAGGGTAGTAGTTCAGAGATAATTTGTTATCAATGTAATAAGAAAGGGCATATAGCAAGGAATTGTATAGTAGAGGAAAAGAATGTCAAGAAACCAGAATCTGTAGTTAATAATCTTTCGTCAATCAAAATTGACATTTTGAAAGAAACTAGGAAATTTTACGGAGACTTTTTGTCTGAAGAAGTAGTTTCTTCGCTTCAAGGAGGGGATTCGAGAGAAGTTATCTTGCTTAGGGACACCGGAGCAGCCGTTTCCCTTATTAGGAAAGAGAGTGTTCCAACAAGGGTAAAGATTAGTATGAAAGAAAAAGTTATGTTTGGTGGGTTTCCGAATACTTGCTTTGTTTGTCCTTTGTTGAAAATGAACTTGAATAGTCAGGGAGTGTCAAGAGATATAAAACTAGCAGTTGTAGACTATTTGCCAGTTGACGGCATTGACATTATTGTTGGTAATGATTTAACTACATCCAAATGTGTGAATCCTATCTTAAATGAGGTTCCAGTGCCTGAAATGGTAGTTAGTAGGCCAGGTTTAGATACCTATATAGACTACAGTCAAAATTTGTTCGAGGATTCGGCACGTGTGTCATGGATGCGGTGAGGTTGATCTTAGCAGGTGTGGGGCTGATAAGACCGACTCCATCGGTGTTGACAGTGTTAGCCAAGTTTATGATTTAGCTGTCAAAAGCAGTGATGTAGACGTATTCGATGTAGTGGATTCAAGTAATATTTACTGCAGTAGTTTAGGCACTACCATTTTGAACAGAGATGAGCTAATTAAGTTGCAGAGGGAGGATGAGACACTGTCTCGAATTTTTGAAAGTGAGTTGGATGATGATCCCGATAATGTAAGGAAACCTTCTGTTTAAAAGACAAAAATTTAGTGTCGTTATGTTCGTCCTAAGTCAGTTAGCAAAGAGGAAGTTATAGAACAATTAGTAATTCATAGTAAGTTTTGCGAATTAATTCTGAAATTAGCATAGGATGATCAAAGACATTTGGGGGTAAATAAACTTTCAAGTGTAAAATTAAGACTTACTTTTGGCCTAAGATGAAAAGTGACCTGAAGAGATATGTATTAAGCTGTCACGAATGTTAAATTGCTGGTAAACCTAATCAAGTGTTTCCCAGGGCTCTCTTATGTAATATTCCATTAGTGGGAGAACCTTTTGAGAATGTAGTAATTGATATAGTTGATCCTTTGCCTAGAAGTAAAGGAGGGCATATATAAATATTAACAATCATTGACTGACTAACCCGTTATCCAGAAGCAATCCCAGTAAGAAGCTGCAATGCAAATACTGTAGTTAAATGCTTGTTGAACAATTTTTCCAAGTTTGGTTGGCCTTGCGTTATACCAAGTGATAATGGCAGCAATTTTGTGTCCAAATATTTCAAAGACAAAATGAGAGAGCTTGGTATCAAACTTGTAACTTCCACACCGTATCACCCAGAGTCGCAAGAGATGGTAGAACGTTTCCATCAAACATTAAAAAAAATAACTTTTGTTTTGTCAGCCTTACGATTGGCACCTAATGACACTTCAGGATTTATTCCTCTTGAATTGCTGTTCGGTCACACAGATAAAGGACCTTTAGAGACTTTAAAGTGAAAATTAATGCTTCAAGAAAATAAAGAAGATTACATTAAAAATTTAGAGTATTACAAGGAGAACTTAAGAAAAGCTTGGAAATTATTAATAGAAAACGAGAGCAACAATCAAGAGGAAACTAAAAGAAAATACAATCTTAAGGCTAAGGAGAGAAATTTCCGTGTGAGAGATAAAGTCTTGGTATTAGTTCAGAAAGGTCCCTCATTATCTTATAAGTTCGAAGGTCCTTATCCTATTTCAGGAAAAAGGGGCAATTTTAATTACTTAATTGACATGGGTACCCATAGAGCTAAGTGGCTGTACATAAACTTGCTAAAGAAATGCAACGAACGCCCAGAACCAGTAATAACTGTGTCGCAGCGAGAAATTAGTTTTGAGAAAAACTCTGATGTGCTTAAAAATTTAAAGTTATTTAACTCTAGCTTAGAAGAAGAGAAACTGAGTGAATAATATAATGTTTTTCTAAATTATCCAGAAACTGTTAGTGATAAATTAGGTTCAACTAATCTTTTAAAACATGATATTGAGTTACACAACGCTAAACCCATTAGATAAAGTCCGTATCGTTTGAGTCCAGAGAAGGCAAATTCAGTACGAAAGGAAATTAAGTATATGTTAGATAATGATTTGATAGTTTCTAGCGAGAGTGAATGGTATTCTCCGATAGTTCAAGTAAAAAAGGAAGATCGAAAAGATAGGTTGTGCATTGATTTCAGAAAAGTAAACAGTGTTACTAAGCAAAGTAACTTTCCACTTCCTAGGATCAACAATTGCTTATATAGGATATGGAATGCTAAATTCATCCCCAAGCTTGATTTGGCTAAAGGTTATTGGCAAGTACCTCTAAGCAGACGAGCTAGGAAAATATCCGCTTTTATAACACCGTTCGGTAGTTATGAACCTAAAGTAATGCCTTTTGGGTTAAGAAATGCAGCCAGTATTTTCTAAAGTTTAATGAATAAAGTTTTAAATGGTATTGATAACTGTGTTGTGTATTTAGATGATCTTGTATTTTCAGAAACTTGGGAGGAACATTTACGAATTTTAGCTTAAGTCCTGACAGCCCTTGAAAAAGCAAACATTGTATTAAATTTAAAGAAATGTGAATTTGGGAAAACCTATATCACTTATTTAGGGCATAAAGTAGATCTCGGTAAGATTTGTCCTAAAAATGGGAACACAGAATCCATTATTAATTTCCCAATCCCAGCAACTAAAAAATAGGCCATGAGATTTCTCGGGATGGTTTTATATTTCCGTAGGTTTGTATTTAATTTTTCAGAATTTAGTTTTGTATTTGATGAGGAATATGTGGAAGCTTTTAATAAATTAAAGGCCGTAATGCTTCATGAGCCAGTATTGTTGTTACTTGATTTTAGCAAGGAATTTCATTTAGCGATTGATGATAGTGACTTTGATGTAAGAAGAGTCTTGTTGCAAGAAGTAAATGGAACAAAGCACCCAGTCGCATATTATTCAGAGAAGCTGAATTAAGCTCAAGAAAATGATTAAACTGTTGAAAAGGAAATGTTTAGTTTAGTTTCAGCCTTGCAGCACTTTGGGATTTATGTATGTAGTAGTCCTGTTTTGACTTTGTATACAGATCATAATCCTTTAGTTTATTTGGAAAGCTTTAAGAATAAGAAAAAGCACCTCATACGTTGGAGTTTAGAGCTACAAGATTATAGTCTGAAGATAGTTCATAAGAAAGGAAAGAATAATATTATAACTGATAGCCTTTCCAGAGATTTTTCAAAATAAGAAAAAAAGTATTCTTATTTTTTTCATCAACGAATTAGTATTTTTTGCTAAAGCTTTGTGTTGAGTGAATGGAATGCAAAAGAAGAATGTTTTCCTTATGTCAAGTTGGAGTTTCATGCAGATGTTCCTCAGCTCAGGGATGAATGAGTTTTTTCATTGCAGACTTTTAGAAAAAAGTAAAATCAGAAGATTTTTTTTTCTTTTTGGCGGAACGTGTCATGGGTAGACATAATACTTTTAAAAGGAGATGTTTAAAAGACAGAAATATCTATTCCCAAAGTGGGAACAGCGAGGCAAGACGAGATTCGACAATGACCCTGTTTATTAAAACCTGTCATCCCTCAACTATCGCCAGCATTTTGAAAGTAAACCAAGCCTTGCCAAGAGTGCCTGCTGTAATAAGGAAACTGTCCTGTTTAACCAAGATGTCATCGTCTTAATTAGTGGAGTGGGCATATTTTGAGAAACCAAGCCTGAGGAAAATCCTTGTATAAGATATATGTCATCATGGAAGGACACATACTTGCAATTTATTACGACTTAACACTTGGTCCAGATTGCATCAGAAATTTCTTCTAGAAGTTTCCATGGCGTGATCGAAGTAACGGATTTTGTGCGAAGCGAAAAATCTATTTTTGGGTGAGATCGCCATGTCGTTCTGATGGAAGTTCTAAGGTAGCTTCAAAAGGATATATTATATATTACAGTGATATTCCCAGAGAATTAACCTTCAGGTTCCAGAATTCTAACTCCTGGAGCGAATATCCTTAAAATTTCCTCAAGGTATCGCATAATATCAGAGGACGCATTCTTGACACGTCACATAGCAATCTGCACCCCAAACAGCGTTGTTAACGCCTCGAGGGGGACATGGCAAAAGAATAGAAGGGGGCAGTAACAAGGTTACCCCCGTTCCCGTGCTACTATTGACCACCACCCTAGCGCCATTCCCATGATGGCGGACATTCCTTGTAGTATTGAGCGTGGTGCTACAGATACAGTACGTCAGGGAGGGAACTATGAAAGATCTTTTCTTTTAAGAAAGAAGGGTGGGTCCATCGGGACGACATGGCGATCTCATCCAAAAAATAGATTTCTCGCTTTGCTCAAAATCCGTTTTTTTGGTTCAAGCCATGTTGTCCTGATGGAAGTATACCAGAGCATTAATGTATCTGTGGATTTTCATCAGTGCCTTAACCTTGGGACAACCTTTCTATGATCAGTTGCATCAATCGAGACAAATGACGTTACCGATATCCGTCATTATCACTAATCATCTCCGATGTTAGTGCTTCCTGCCCCCTACAGGGAAGGCGGTAGAAAGGGGGGTCTCAAGGTAAGCATATATTGTATGGACAAACATAAGAATGCACCAGATGAACAAACCGTCTCATAGTTTGTGAAAAATACCAAATACTTAACAGTGTTTCTTAATTCCATTGTTTGAGCATACAAATATATAAAAGTACATACTCTGGACTATAAACATGCAATTGTCGGGCGAGTTAGGACGCAATTACATTCTAATAGACGTTTATTAGTAAGTAAAACGAATATAGCATGATAACGGAACTATACATGTAACCTGTACAGAGACTATCTTTCTTTCTTGGAAAGCAAGAAATGATGAGTGCCACTCTCAGATTGAAGAAAATTATAAAATAAAATCTCTTCATAATTCCTGTACTGGTTACTCTTATCGGCACTGTGTACTACGTACACCGGCACTAGTGCTATCTGTATACTTCCACACTTGGGATTTTGAACAGAGCTAGTGTCACCATTTAATTGATAGTCCCAGTCATTATTATTATTATTATTATTATTACTTGCTAAGCTACAGCCCTAGTTGGAAAAGCAAAATACTATAAGCCCAGAGACCCCAACAGGGAAAATAGCCCAGTGAGGAAAGGAAACAAGGAAAAATAATATATTTTATGAACAATGACATTTAAATAAATATTTTCTATATAAACTATAAAAACTTTAACTAAACAAGAGGAAGAGAAACGAGATAGAATATTATGCCCGAGTGTTCCCTCAAGCAAGAGAACTCTAACCCAAGACAGTGGAAGACCATGGTACAGAGGCTATGGCACTACCCAAGACTAGAGAACAATGGTTTGATTTTGGAGTGTCCTTCTCCTAGAAGAGCTGCTTACCATAGCTAAAGAGTCTCTTCTACCCTTACCAAGAAGAAAGTAGCCATTGGACGATTACAGTGCAGAAGTTAACCCCTTGGGTGAAGAAGAATTGTTTGGTAATCTCAGTGTTGTCAGGTGAATGAGAACAGAGGAGAACCTGTAAAGAATAGGCCAGACTATTCGGTGTATATGTAGGCAAAGGGAAAGTGAACCGTAACTAGAGAGAAGGATCCAATGCAGTACTGTCTGGCCAGTCAAAGGACAACATAACTCTTTAGTGGTAGTATCTCAACGGGTGGCTGGTGCCCTGACCAACCTACTACCTACAAATGTTAGTGACAGAGGCCCGCACTCCTTGAGTGTAGGACATGGTTTACCTGTCTCTATTGCCTCAGTGACATATTTGAAAGCCTTCTCAGTAAAGGGGAATGAAATTGAAACAGGAGCAAGAAAGGAAGAGTGCTTGTTACCCGGTGTGGATACCTTCAACACCGAGTAACCCGCCTTTTCTATGCTGCTTGATAGGATAGCCTGTGCTTTTTCATTGTCAAGAATCATAACCTCCTTTAATTCCATTCCTTTTCCTGATGTTGGTTCATCCTTCAGTCTAATGAAACAGTTCGGGAAAGCGTCAAAGCTTGGCCCGAACTGGATTTTGTCCAAAGGAACAGCACCCATCTTCTCCGAGATGTAGAGTTTGCCGTTTAAAATCGGCATTAGCTCCGCAAACCTCCAGGGATTGGTTGTGGAACATGTCAGAAGGTCTTGATCTACGAATCTTTTGTACGACCCTTTAGGAGCAACAATGGATCTTTACCAAGCTCTACCTTGCATTTCGCTTCCTGCTTTGTGCTCTGTTTGCACAAATTTTCTACTAGATTCTTGACTTGGGCCCATAATTGGTTCATTCCATCTAAAAGAGGGATAGACGGCGGAGATATCAATGTCGTTGGCTCATGAGCCCGACATTCTCCCCTTCTTTCTGTGGGCGCCTTTTGCCCACCTTCCCGAAGGTTATCTGGCCATCGGGAAATGTACCTCGTGTCTGGGGTACCACTATTTCCTTACTCACTGTTGGAATTAGTAACCTACGCATCTTGTCATTAGGCAGGTAAGGTCCCGGAGAGATTTTCTGAAAGCCTCTCACCCAGTTGTGTAGTTTGAAACGAGCTGCATCCCTAGTCTCCACCGACTTGGAATTCTTGAAACCTTCGGACAATAGGGCCCGACATACTTTGCCGGCTTGCGGGTTCCAATACTGCAGGTGTTCGGAAATAATATTGCAGGGGGCATGAAACCTGCATGCATTATGTCCGAAAAAAGACTTACTCTTAGTTTTGCAGAGGACTGCAACGGATGACATCTGGCGTTCCTCCTGTATAGAAAGGAAAACAAAATGAGTATACGATTGATTATCTCACTGATAACCAATAAATCAACAGTCATATCTGAACAGAATAGCTTAGGATAACAAGCTATAAAGGGACAGTAGGAGACACATACTTGTGTATCCCTTGCAAGCAAATGCAGGCACCTCCCCTCAGTATAAAGTGATAGGAATTTCCTTTTTGAAGGAATTCCAACTGAAAAAAGGGGTTTTCTAACTCCTGGGGATAGGGAAGTGTATACTTCAATGTCCCTTTCATACTAAATACTGTGGGGTACGGAAGACTGATTTCTCAATCAGCTTAACGAAGAAACATTATTACTTCAATATAAGAGCAGCTGCAGCATAAGCTCACATGAGGATATCCAAGATATGCTAGAGATAATTACTGTATAATCATACTGTAGTTTTCTATTTGCAGTATGCACTATATTGCAATATACTGGCTACTGTATAATTATATATAGTATGATCCAGCCAATGTGTTGCCTTTCTGGTAAGCAACTGACTGTATGGTCTAGCTGGCATGATTCCAACTGGACTGGGGAAAGGAAAGACATATATTTGTATATATCCCACCCAACATATTTGCTGTGACCCCCCTTACAAAATTAAAACATAGTTTCCTAATCATGGAGACTCGAGGATAAGGGCTCTGCCCTTTAAGGGTTAGGAGTGTAATCTCCAGTCCTTAAAATTTTAATATTGCAGTGTAATCTGAAGACTGATTTCTAAACAGAATATTGAAGAATTAAATTCTATCAATATGAGATTGGGTTCCACAAATATTTGGGTAGGATTTTCAAATATATTGGAAAAACACTACTAGCATAAAATATATCCTATACTGCAAAAATACTAACTACCTGTATAAACATATACTGTAGTACAGCTAGCATGTCGTTGGCATAGCTAATGCTAGTACATCTAGCCTGCTAGCTAAAAGAAAGAGAGATAGCATGGAGAACAGGCTACCTAATACTGTATATATATACAGTAAAAGGGATGTAAAAGTCTACTGTTACTACCTTCTCCAGAAAGAAGGTTCAAATGGAAGGGGAGAATATAAAATTCAAGCATCCATTCAGCTACAGTACTGTCGCTGGCAAGGATCTGTCTAAACCTTGCCGGCCGGCACCGCTGGCCAGTACTGCCGGCCGGCAGTACTAGTACAGTCGGCGTGCTGCCAGATGAGCAGGCACCATTCTGTGCCGGCCTGGTGGGCAGCACCCCGGCAGTAGCCACTGTTGCTAGCAGTTCAAGAAAGAACTGAAGAACCTTGTAAACCGAAGAGATTTCCCACTTACACCTAACATGGCCAGCAACTGCCGGCCGGCAGCTGCCCTGGTTGCCTTCCAGCAGTCACCATGACTGCCGGCCGGCAGTAGTCTTTACTGCCGGCCGGCAACTAAAATGGCTGGCAGCTCACAGCTGTCATTACTGCCGGCCGACAGATGTTAAGACTGCCTGCCGGCAGCTATCAACTGTAAGAGGGGGAGTCTGGTCGATCCTGGCAACCGACCGGCAATAGTAAGGTTGCCGGGATTCGCCAACATAAAGGGATAGAATGGAAGGGAAAAGAGGGTCCTGTGAAAGGTACAGCAGGAGCCGGCCGTAGCCTGTCCTGCCCCACCTAACAAACCCCGTTCCTTTATTAGAACCATCCCAGGCGGCTAAAGAATTCTATTCCTTAGCCTAGGGTTAGATTAATACAACTAAGAGGTTGGTAGCACCCTCGCCACCACCTCTAAGGGAAAGGAAACGGGGTTGCAGTGCCAGTGTCCCCTAAGCATTAGAAGAATTTTATTCCTCAGCCTAGGGTCCACTAACACAGGACTAGTCTGCTAGGTCACAGGAAGAAGGGTCATATTGTACAGACCCTTCAGGAGAGGCTTAGGAAGGTCTAGCCTCCTATGTCGATAGCCTAACGTAGCAAAAGAATTCTATTCATATTGCCAGGTAGCTACCGACCACAGACTAAAAACTCTGAGATTCTGGCCAAAACCCAAAAAAACTGCATCTGTGGTTACAGAGGAAGGGCAGAAAAAACTGAAGGAAAGTCATGCCTGAACTAAAAATTTGAGGCCGACCCCCTAAGGTTGTAGCCTGAGGCTACACTCAGAGGGAAGAGGGATTACCCTTAAACTCCCTTTTTTGAGAGGGGTAAAGTTCATTTAATTAAAAGAGATACCTATCTCTGCATAATGGAAATCACCATACACAAGGGTAATCGGGGAGTGTCTAACGTATAATAACACGCCTATGTTAGGAACCTAGGCGAGACGAGATCTCGGTTACCTCACTCTCCGAGACTCTAACTATACGATCGACAGGAAAGGAAAAATATGCACAATGTAAATATCTTTACAAGAATATATTGCCTAAATAGTTAACATAATAAAATAATTAATTAATGATATATGAAGCTATTTAAAAACCGGGAAGTTGTTCTGCTAACTAAATAACATGCCCAACGAACGACAGCGCTCATAGAGCCTCCGGTACAGGCTAGCTCTAAACACAGTAAATTACTCAAATTTCACTGTGAAAAGGGAGCTAAAAAAAACTATTCATTGTAAAGACCCAATACTCAACTTTCTGAAGGCGAAAGAAGTTGGAAAATGCATAATAAATCCTTAAAAATCGATCGAAAAGTTAAATCAACAGGGAACAGCACTGAGCGAAATCTCTACAAAATTAGGAATGTCCGTTATCCTGGGAATGGCGCTGGGGTGGTGGTCAATAGTAGTACGGGAACGGGGGTAACCTTGTTACGGCCCCCTTCTATTCTTTTGCCACGTCCCCCTCGAGGCGTTAACGCTGTTTGGGGTGCAGATTGCTATGTGAAGTGTCAAGAATGCGTCCTCTGGTATTATGCGATATCCTTGAGGAAATTTTAAGGATATTCGCTCCAGGAGTTAGAATTCTGGAACTTGAAGGTTAATTCTCTGGGAATATCACTGTAGTATATAATATATCCTTTCGAAGCTACCTTAGGAACTTCCATCAGGACGACATTGCTTGAGCCCAAAAAATAGTTTTTGAGGAAGCCAATAGAGATGCAGAATTGTTAAAAAGAATGCCTTCTATGGAGATGACCAATGCCCACTGTGATTAACTCCGGCCATACATGGGTATATAGACTTCAAGAAGAGATTGTCAATGGGAGATAGGACAGGACATAAGACAAGAGAGGAACTATGCCCAAAGCAGATAAGATCGAATTTCCTAGTAAGATAAGAAACAGAAGACCAGAAGTCTGATAGTGCCAGATTCTAACCTTCCCTTCAGACAATAAAAGCCTATCTCCAAAAGATCCTGCTATGGCAAGAAATAGCCAACACTGCCCGCAGCCTGCCTTCGTTCAAAAGTATCCTCAAATCCTTGGAAGAAGACCTCTGATGTCCCCTCTTGATGCCACCCCTTTTGTGACGTCCTCGAATCCGGTCATCATGCCAGTTTCATCTGAACTTCAGCCGCCCTCCTGCTACGTTCTCAAGCCTGAAGTCTCCGTACCAACATCATCTCAGCAGCTGCAGGAAACTATCCGTTAAGTATTTCTACCTTACTCACTGTTACCCTTTTCTGTTGGTGTTTGATTAGTTTGATTTGTCAGTTAAAGTAACCGAAGAAGTAATATTAGTTTTTTTTTTGTAAATTTGTGAATAAACGTGTTGTGTTTTTTTTTTCATGTGTTTCTTTCTACATTCATTTCCCATATTTCAATCGGTGTTGTTGATATTTATTTTACTTATCAAAATAACCTGTAACAATTTCAAAATCGTAACAGTATCACATCAGTCACCCATTGACCATCTTCTCCATGATATTACATTACTAAGATATCAATGCAATTGGTAAATAGTTTGCTGATAAAAAAACTTATCATTATTGTTTTTTTTTCTTTTAAAAAGGCTGAAATAATGAATAGTTCCTAAACACTTGGATAACTATGATCATGCCATATTCTATTAATAATGCTTAAAACAAATAACCTTGTATCAATTGGTGCATGTCTCAACGTTGCATATGCAATTCCATCGGTTCCAGGGCCTGTCATTAAACATAGCAAGTGTGAAATCAAATTCTCTTTCAGTAAAATGAGAATTGTATAACTCTTCCTTTCCTCCTGCAAAATTTAAATTTTTCTTTTCTTCAATGCTCCTAAACTGGTTTTCAGGAGCTGCTTCCCCCTTACATGATACATTTGAGAAATGATCAGCCAGGACATTGCTAACCTCAGTTACTCCAGTCACATTCTGATCATTCACCTTTAACACTGGAGGTGGGTTTAGGTGAATTTTTCCTGATATCTTTTTGAATTTCTTCCACACAGAAGATGGTGGTGTTCTACTAATAATGGAGGAAACAAAAGATACCTAAGAATGACGTCTAGCTTCTTTCATGGCACGGCGGCTGCGCTCTACATTTCTTGTATATAATTGAATTCTCTTCAGTATGGCGTCTGCCCAATCAAGGTAAAGACCTTCTAGTAGCTCTGCGTAGGGCAGTTAGTTCCAAAGACCACCAGGGGACTGGTTGTCGTTTGAATAACCCTGTTGTTGTTTTTTTTTAATTTGAATTAACTCCTGCTGTATGAAGCGTTCCTTTCAGTAAGGCTATGTCATCATCAATATTTTTACTGTTTCACATTCCCTTCAATTTTGCATATCTCACAAAATCTATCCCGGTCCGCCTTGTCAAGATTCAATCGTAATGATCTCTATAAAGGTTGACCATTGTTGGTGTTGATAATGATTGGCGTATGATCACTAGTATGAGAGTCATCTAATGTCCTCCAATCGAAGTCGAGAAGGCAATTACAGCTTATGATTGACAAGATATCTGTCTGGACATGAAAGTTTTTAGGCTCTCCTGTATTAGGAGCACAACTTCCTCATTTTCTACAATTGATGATATAATATTGCCCCTAGTGTTTGCTAAAACATCACGACATAAAGGATGTCTACCATGCATATTTCTTAGTAAGAGAAATGGTTGAGGAAGACATTGAATCATGTCTACTAAATTATTATACAAAATATCCATCATTCCATTGAAAAATGGAGGAGAAAACTATGGATTATTTCTGAAAGACATCTTGGGTGAGGTCTTCCCATTGGCAGTTTTCAATCTAACATTATTTCCTGTAGGTTTCTCTAGAGATGGTCTTTATATATTGGGTTTTACATTTGTTTTTTCTTTATGTCATTTTGATCTATTTGTTAAGGTTAATGGTGGAACTCAACTTTAATTTCTGATTTATTCAAGTTATATCCCTTTTCATCAGAAACATCAACAGACAAAACTTTAAATTTATTTGATGCCATAACTTTAATGATTCTATTGAAGGGGGGGTGAGAGAGATGGAGGTCTTTCTCTTTTACGATTAATAGATGGTGAGGTACTAGGTTTTTGGACCTTTCTCACTACAGGTGCATCAGGTAAGTTGGTTTTAAGTGGAATCTCCATCAAAACAGGAAAGGACATGGCCTGAGAGAGGTTTGTATTATTTTTTTGTATTGGGGTAGGAAATTAGTGTAGAGATGAAAGATGGAGAGCCATTAGAATTATGCCTTTCCATTAAGGCAGGTACTGTATATCCAATAGCTCTCTAGCAGGGGACAGCTTCTATTTTATACTGAGGACATTTTTTATTAGAAGCTTTATGACCCTTGCTAATATTAGTGCACTTTGAAATAGAAGTGCAGGGTTCATGATCAGGATAAGAACAATTTTCAAAATTTTTTCCACTTTTGCATACTCTTGATAGATGTCCAAATGTATAGCAATTATAGCCCTGTAAAGGTTTCTGTTAGTAGACATGAACTGGAATTCTCTCATTTTCAATATATACATGAGAGGGTACGTCATGATCTTGAAATATTAAAATAATCATAGTTGTTCTTGGAATCTTATGAACCTTCCCTATCTAATATTTCATCTTCATTAAATTCATAAAGATCTTTGTTAAAAATAACCCTTTTACCATAACTGAAATTCAAATGCGGCTTAATCTCTACCCTTAAATTTTCTTCTATCTTCATATTATTTAACATAATAGACTGTGGTCTAGATTTGGCATTGATTAAAATGAACTTATTGGCAAATCTAGAAATCTTCCCACACTCTATAGGGACTACTTTCTGTTGTATTAGTTAACTACATTTAAAATATTTGAATCCTACTCACTTTGATGCAGCTATAATCCACATTAGTGGTTTAGGCTTTCTTTCTATTATCAAGTGCATTTTTGGGTCCATAGAATCATTTTGATGCCAGTCACTAGGGCGATATATGCCCATGTTTCTAGGAGCAGTATTATATAGTGAGTAGTAGGATATATGCCTCAGATACTCACTTTTTGGGGGCTATTGCTCAAGATGATCACTTTTACTCATTTACTCACCATGTCACGTTTGCTAACCTTGGTATATTTGCTCAGTCCGTCTGGTATGGTTCTACCGGAGCGACTCATTTTGGGGATTTAAACGTGAGGTTATGTTTACAAACAAACACCCCCCACAAGGTTATGTTTACTAACAACACCCCCCCCCCCCCTTTCCACACTTTGACTCATTTACTCAGCTTGGCACGTTTGCTAAGCTTGGCACGTTGACTCAATTCGTCTGGTATGGGTCTGTCAGAGCGACATTAAAACGTAAGGTTATGTGTACTAACAGCCCCCCTCCCCTTTCTCCCCCCCCCCCCTTTGCAGGTTGAGAAGGGTGCGTTTTCTGTGCGTGGTCACCGAGTAGGTACCGGCACGAGTGGAGTTCTCTATCTGGATGACCCATGCCCTAGACAGTGACATTGATCCTACCGACCACACAGTTTTTTTTTTTTTACTATTATAAGACACGTATTTGCATGCAGACGAGGTGCTCCTCCCCCCTGACCACATTCCTTTCAATTTAAGCCTAAGAAAATGTACCCATCTTTCTGTCCATTTTTTTATTTTTAATCCTAAGACACACACTCTTGTGTGCCAACGTGATGCAATCGAGTTCACACGCCCCCGTTCTCTCTCTCTCTCTCTCTCTCTCTCTCTCTCTCTCTCTCTCTCTCTCTCTCTCTCTCTCTCTCTCTCTCTCTCTCTCATCTTTCAGTCCATTTGTTTTTCTTACATTAACATATATGGGTAATAAAAACCGTATTACAACTTAGTTTCTTTTACTATACGAAGCATTCATCCAAAATAACATTTAGTGAATAAAGACAGCATTTACTGGGAAAAAAATCTGACCCTAACATTTGCACGCTTAAAAGCGGTAGGAAAACTTTTATTGATTAGGCCCTGACATCGCAATATACATTTCGGTTTGATCGGTGGTTATCACTCCCTGGGTTTTTCCAAACAATGAAATAATTCTATTCTCGTTGACTTGCCTATCAAAAGTTAAATGGATTCTCAAATCCCCTTTTTTGGGCTCAAGCCATGTCGTCCTGATGGAAGTTCCTTAAAGGCAGCTTCCTAGGGTATATTACAACTACGGCGATATTCCCAGAGAATTTACCTTAAGGTACCCAGAATTCTAACTCCTGGAGCGAGTATCCCTAAAAAAGACCTTAGGGATATCGTAAATATCAGCGGACGTATTCTTGACACGCCTCATAGCAATCTATACCCCGAATAGAGTTAACACTTCGTAGGGGTCAAATGGCAAGAAAACGAAAACGATAAGAAAGGGGGGAGCCGTTCGTAAGGCATCTCTCCTCCCCGTTTCGTAAGCGTGCCCTGCGCCGCTCGCGGCGCCATCTGTATTCCTTTTTGCGTAGCTATACGACTCGGTGTTTTTCCCTGTGTTACTACCAAAACCTTGGATTTACTCGCTTATTATGCTTTCTCCAACTTCTTCTGCCTCGGATAAGTTGAGTACTATTTCTTTTATGTATAAATGTAGGCTCTTGTTTAAAATCAAAGTAATTAAAAGAGTTATCTTTGATACAAGAGCTGTTGCCTGCTGGAGGCGTCATGGACGCTGTCGCTCGCTAGAATAGGATTTATTTGTTAGCAAGAGCGACGTTCCCAGCCCCTTGCGCTTTAATAATTAGCTGCTTAGGTTAATTAGGAATTCTGTTATGATGCGATAGTAGTGTGCCTGGCGAAAGTTTTGCCTAGGCTGACCAACACTAGTCTTCGTAGCCTAGTTGTTGGCCCTTGTACTTCCTGCATGATAATTAGTCTTCCAAGTGTGATTTTATATTGCTTAAAGCGTTAGGCAACGTTATACATATAAGCTCTTTTCGAGTATTTTCCAAGATAGTATTGGAGTGAGTTTCGGTGATTTAGGTAATCGATTCTCTTAGTGCCTAGGCTAGGTTGTCTTAGGTTATTATAATATTATCTGTTTCCCCGTTGGCTCCCTTCTCTTCGGGGAAGGGGCAAACCCTTTCCCTCTGTTTAAGCCTTAGGCTTAACTCTAGTGGTTTGTTTGAATTAAATTTCAAATATAACTATGCTGGAGTAGTACTGTACCTTCCTGCTCCAACTGAATTGGTTCAGAGGGGGACAGTACAGCAGTGTATTAGTCTGAGTCCGTGTTGGTCTAGCGTGGGGCAGAGTCTCCCTTGCTGACTGACACGGGCATAGGAGGTTTATCCTCCTTGGATCACCTTGTTGGGTTCCTGTAGTTGATCCCTTCGCTCGGTGACCCCTCAGACTTGTCCTCTTTGCCGTTCCGGATTCGGGATATGTTCCCTTTCCGGAATAGCAATTCCTTCCTTGCCTTGGTTTTAGGGAGGCAGCCAGTAGTGCCGGCCTCCCTCCCGGGATTTCTCTGGCTGAGATGAGCTTTCTTAGTTGGGAATGACCCTTAACCAAGGCAAGGTTGGACAGGACCCTCTGTCCTTCCCTTCTATTTTTCCGTTTCCTTTGTGTCAGTGGTCCCCTGTCGGCCGGCAGAGTGTGCCGACCGGCAGAGACCCTTTCTTTTGAGTGCTGCCCGGTCCTTTCTTGGTCCCTCCACCGCTGCCGTCTGTAGATTCAGTAAGCAGTGGTTAGGAAGCCTGACTTAGTGTCTCCTCTTCCTCTCGGCACTCTTTCGGGTGCCGGGCGCAGAGGTTCATAGCCTCTTAGCCCGGCACTCATTCTGTTGTCTTCTTATGTGTTGTCCTTGCCGTCTGCCGGCCTAGGGGCCGGCCGTTGGTGGGGGGTGTTCTCCAGTTCTCTTGCTGTCGGTCGGCGGTGGTTATATGCCTTTGCCGGCCAGTCTCTTGCTCTTCTGCCGGCCACTATGAGTGGCGGCCGGCAGCCGAGCGCTACCTGGTGTGGATGCAAGCCGGCAGGGTTTGCTTACCGCTGCCGGCCGGCTTGCTACACTGCCCGGTTAGCCGGCCACTAAGAGTGATGGCCGGCAACACGGTGCTACCCGGGTGGCTGCGGACCGGCAACCACTGCCGGCCGGTTCAGGCATGGGAACTGGAGTTCTCCCCAATAGGGGTGATCTGAAGTTGTATACTTGAGATCTACCCTTGGAAAAAAAGGGGGGGGGGGTACTGACCGGCAAGAGCCGGCCGGCACACCACCCTCATGTGCTGTATCAGTTCTTTCTTGGGTGGTGTATTCTACCAAGGGAGACCATGATATAGTAGGTTACAACACTGTTTTTCTAACTTACTTGTGTTACTTTGTGCAATCACTTGGTGTCGCCTTACAAGGATAAAAAGAAAAATTCTTTTCATCTCTGGCCAGAATGGTAAAATCTTACCTTAGGTGTGAGCTACACCTAATTTCCCTCGGGAAATATGATCTCTGGTTATTCTAGTAAAGACTAACTACGTGATTTTTGGCCGGTGGGCTTCCACAGGTGATTGTGTGGGTTTCACAAGTAGGTGTCTTTCCCTTATTCTTTGTGAATGCTCATATTTACATGTGAATTGAAATTCACTTGATATTCATGGAAATTTTCTTCTTTTACAGGAGGAGCATCCGAAATGTGATAGTGTCTTCTGCAATGTCCGCAGCAAGAGCTTTTGCGGACATGTCTCGTGTAGGAGGCACGCGGCTTGCGCAGCCTCCAATGATGATCATCGCATACTGGGATCCGCAGGTATGTGCAGTATGTACTAACCTGCTATCAGAGGCTTTTGAATCCCCTAGGTCGGCGGAGTCAAGGGATGCAGCGAGGGAGAAGCTCCGTTTATGGGTAAGGGGTTTCCAGAAGAACACCACTGGACCTTATCTTCCTAACGAGAAGATGAGGGCATACCTTTTTCCCAAAGCTTCTACTGACGCTGTTGTTCCCCAGCCTCGGCCGGAGATCCCTCTCGTCCAGATCCCAGTGGAGGAGGATGTTGCGGATGCCATGCAGGACATCCAGCTGGATGACAAGATGTCTGACTTGTCCGACCGTGCGGAACAGGACCTCCGCGCAGAGGGTGAGGAGGAGGATCAAGATCCTATTGCCGTGGAGGAAGAGGTTCCCGTACCTTCAGACGTTCCAGTTCAGGCCCCTGAACCTATCCCCTCTACTTCGTCCGCTCTTCCAGCAGAGCTGGGACAGGCTCTCTCTTCCATCGTTGGTATGATACAACAGATGCAGAGGGAGAATAATCAGAAGGCCGCTGCAATGGAGCTCCAGATGCAGAAGATCACAGCATCACGTGGACCTCCAAAGAATCTCAACGTGAAGGACCTTCCTCTGTGCTCGGATGCCAACCCGTGGAGATATGCCGAGCACATGCCGATGACGGTCGGGAAGATCGTCATGTCGGAGAAACTGGGCTCAGTTCCCCTTGAGGAGGTGGAATTCTGGCCCAGTAGAGGGGCCTAGCCGGACTGTTATGTCCGTCTGAAGAAGGAGCCGGCCTCGAAGGAGGAGACGGAACCGAAGGAGGTGATCATCCTGGATCACTCCAAGGCTCAAGCTGCCTTAACATCTGCATTGAAGGAGAGCGGGTTCTCAAACTCTAAAGTTGCTGCTTTGAGTAAGAAGCACCCCTCCTTCGTATCCTCCCCGGCTAGGGCCTTCCCCTTTATGCAGAAAGGGTTCGCGGCCGTTTTGAAGGCGGTTGAAGCTGGCAAACCGTGTCCATCTCTGGAGGAATGCAAACCACTGTCGTTGGCCTTGCCGTTGGATAACAAGGACTGGAAGAGGTACACCTCACCTTCTCGGTTGGGAAGTTAGACGCCGACATTGCAGGTCAGCAGTTCGGCGAAAACCTTCCCAAATTGTCGGAAATCCTCCTACGGAGGGAATTGGACACAAAGGAGCGTCTGGCAGCCTCGATGTCTCTCCAGACTAACATGGAGACTATGGCTAGTGACCCCAAGATGCCTGAGATGTTCATGGTAATGGCCAAGATCCATCTGGCCACGGTGACTAAGGACCTTTATTGCTTTGTCAAAGCGAGGAGGGCCTGTAGAGAGTTTGTTTTCGCCTCGGCCACAGTGAGGCATGAACCCAAGAGACTCATTTCATCTAGCATCTGGGGTAAAGATCTCTTTCCCAATGAAGTGGTCAAGGAGGTGGTGGACAAGGCAGCCACTGAGAACCGTATTCTTCTCCTTAAGTGGGGCCTGTCCCTTAAGAGGAAGTCTTCCCCTGATGAGGGCCCTCAGCCGAAAGGAAAGGCGAAATAATCGAGGTTTTCTTCCCGTCCAGCCAAGCCTTTCAGACCACAACGACAGCAGCAGCAGCAGCCAGCTTTGCCTCCGGTACCACAACTGGTAGCCCAGACCCCGACCACCTTCCAATGGGTAGGCCAAGCCGTGTCATCAGCATCCCCGGCATTCAATCCAGTGTTCGAAGGGCAATCGACCACGTTTCGAGCAAAGCCCAGAGGTACAGCCAGAGGTTCGGCGAGACACCCCTCTAGGGGAAGAGGATTCAGAGGTGGTCGCGGCCAGGGAGGCAAGACTGCAGGGCAGTCAAAGTGAAGTGTCGCCGGTAGGTGGGAGACTACAGTATTTCCGGGATCGCTGGACCTTCGATCCCTGGGCCCACGGCCTGCTCAAAAATGGACTGGGTTGGAGTTGGTACAATACTCCGCCCCTGTGCCCTCAATTTTTCCAACACTCCACCCCCGTTTTGGAGGAGTACATTCAAGAACTGTTGGAGAAAAAGGTGATCCGGAGGGTAAAGTCCATCAAGTTTCAAGGGAGGCTGTTTTGTGTTCCCAAGAAGGACTCGGGGAAACTCAGAGTCATTCTGGACTTGTCACCACTCAACAAGTTCATAGTGAACCACAAGTTCAAGATGTTAACGTTACAACACATAAGGGCCTTACTGCCCAACAGGGCATATACCGTCTCCATCGATTTGTCAGACGCATATTGGCACGTTCCAATAAGTCGCCGTCTCTCCCCCTACCTAGGATTCAAGCTACAACAAAAACTTTATGCTTTCAGAGCGATGCCTTTCGGGCTAAACATAGCCCCAAGGATCTTTACGAAGCTTGCGAGTGCAGCGCTCAAACAGTTACGCCTAAAAGGGTTCCAGGTAGTAGCCTACCTGGACGATTGGTTGGTGTGGGCAGCATCCAGAGCAGAATGCTTGCAGGCTTCCCTACAGGTGATTCAGTTCCTGGAATATCTAGGTTTCATGATCAACAGAAAGAAGTCTCGTCTTTCTCCAGCTCAGAGGTTCCAGTGGTTGGGAATTCACTGGGATCTAGTGTCACACCGTTTTTCCATTCCGATGTCGAAAAGGAAGGAAATAGCGGGGTCTGTCAGGAGACTTCTAGGTTCCGAGAGGATATCAAGACGCGAACAGGAGAGGGTTCTGGGCTCTCTTCAATTCGCATCAGTAACAGACCTAGTGCTAAGAGCACAGCTAAAAGATGCAGCGGGAGTTTGGAGAACCTTTGCATCGAAAAAGCGAAGGGACTTGAAGAGACCGGTCCCACTTCGGCTACGTTCTCTTCTCAGAACGTGGTCTCAAGCCAGTCGTCTAAAGAGGTCAGTACCTCTTCAGCCACCCCCCCCCCCCCCCCCCGTCAGTGACAATCCACACAGACGCCTCAAAGGTAGGGTGGGGAGGTCACTCCCATCGGAAAAAAGTGCAAGGGACCTGGTCCAAGCTATTTGGGAATTTTCACATAAACTTTCTAGAAGCTATGGCAGTGCTTCTTACCCTGAAGAAAGTATCCCCACGTCACTCGATCCATGTAAGGTTGGTACTGGACAGCAAGGTGGTAGTGAAATGTCTGGATCGGCGGGGATCGAGATCTCCACCTCTCAACCAGGTAATGTTAGCCATATTTCGACTGGCGGAGAAGAAGAAGTGGCACCTGTCAGCAGTTCACCTTCAAGGAGTCCGGAATGTGACCGCGGACGCTCTATCCAGGGTTACACCGATAGAGTCGGAATGGTCCCCAGACGCAGGATCATTCTCCTTCATCTTGAGACAAGTCCCAGAACTGCAGATAGACCTCTTCGCGACGAAGGACAACAAGAAGCTGCCGAGATATGTGTCCCCATACGAGGACCCCTTGGCGGAAGCAGTAGATGCGATGTCCCTCGATTGGAACAGATGGTCCAGGATCTACCTGTTTCCCCCTCACAATCTGATGTTGAGGGTCCTCAACAAACTGAGATCCTTCAAGGGAGTAGCAGCAATAGTGGCCCACAAGTGGCCGAACAGTGTATGGTTCCCTCTAGCTCTGGAACTACGACTAGAGTTTCTACCACTCCCGGACCCAGTTCTGTTCCAGCAAGTCCAGAAGTCGACTGTCTACGCTTCATTACAGAAAACCCGGACCCTGCAGCTCATGATTTTCTCTCCCTAGTGGTGAAGAAACGGTTCGGAATCTCGAAAGATAGCATCGACTTCCTGGAAGAATATAAGTGTAAGTCTACTAGAAGGCAGTACGAATCAGCATGGAAGAAATGGGTAGCCTTTGTCAAAGACAAGAATCCGCACGAGATCTCTACGGAGTTCTGCCTATCCTTCTTCATTCACCTCCACGGACAGGGGCTGGCGGCTAACACAATTTCTACATGTAAGTCAGCTCTGACAAGACCCATTCTATATGCCTTCCAGGTAGACCTCGCTAACGAGATGTTTAATAAGATCCTGAAGGCCTGTGCTAGGCTTAGACCTTCAGCTCCTCCAAAGCCTATTTCGTGGTCTTTAGACAAAGTCCTTCATTTTGCCTCATTACTGGATAATGAGGAGTGTGCATTGAAGGACCTGACTCAAAAAGTGATCTTCCTTTTTGCCCTTGCTTCTGGGGCCAGAGTTAGTGAGATTGTGGCCCTCTCGAGAGAGGAGGGCCGGGTTCAGTTCCTGGATGGGGGAGAACTGAACCTGTTTCCGGACCCTACGTTTCTCGCTAAGAACGAGTTGCCCACCAACAGGTGGGGTCCCTGGAGAATCTGCCCTCTGAAAGAAGATGCATATCTATGTCCCGTAGAATGCCTAAAGGTCTATCTTCGTAGAACTTCAGACTTCCATGGGGGCCAACTATTCAGAGGAGAAACATCGGGCTCGAATTTATCTTTAAATCAGCTTAGGGCGAAAATTACATATTTTATTCGCAGAGCGGATCCTGACAGTTCACCCGCAGGTCATGATCCGAGGAAAGTTGCTTCATCCTTAAACTTCTTTAACTTTATGGTTTTTGAACACCTTCGTTCATACACTGGCTGGAAGTCTTCCAGGGTATTCTTTCGCCACTATGCTAAGCAAGTGGAGCAGCTAAAGAGGTCTGTGGTAGCAGTTGGTTGCGTCGTTAACCCTGCTGTTTAACTCTGCGAGGAACAGTGGAATTATTTGGGACTTTGATTCTTGGGTGAGTGTATAGTTATATGCGTTGGTATAACTAGTAGTGAAGGCTCTGGGAGCCCACAGTGACTGTTCCAGCGTTATGGTGATGGTAGCACAAGTACAGACAGGTGTGCCGAGCGTTTCTGACGCTAATGTCAGTGGATAGTAACATGGACGTTAACTTTGATACCTTGGTATGTGACAAGTGACCTGATTGTTTTCTTTCAGATAACCATACATCTATGCACTACGGTACTTGTGTAAATTGTTGGTCATCCACCTATCATATGTATATATTTGTGGTAACCATGTCTATTTATTGTTACTCAATAAACTTGTTCTCGGGAACCTTGCGTCTCCTTCACCTATATTGATTTCATGTTAATTATTGAGCATTTAGCCTATGTATATTAATCAGGGATATCTATAATAGCCTATTCCTTAAGGCAAGCCTTGTTGCACTGGTTTATACTTTCCTTAACATGAAGGGCTCCACCCCTCTCTGAGGACGGTGGCGGCAGCAAGTTTAATCCTACGCAGATATAACCTATTTGGCTATTTCTACTTCGACCAGGGTGCTGGTCGGGATTTTTCCCTTGGATGCTGTAGTTCCGTAAAGACTATGCTTTACTTCATATAGAGTGAGACCACTATATTGTACTGGCTGGCGAGTGATTCATACATAGGTATATGTACTCTTCGTTCGTTTCTAGAGTCTAGTAGGACTCCTCCCTGTAGGGGGTAGGAAGCGCTTTCATGGCTTATGATTAGTGAAAAGATGTATAACGGTAACATCTTAGGTCTTTCAGTCGAGTTGACTAAGAAACATTCCTGAGGAGTACGGCACGTATTGAGAATCCACAGATACAGTAATGCTCTGGTATACTTCCATCAGGACAACATGGCTTGAGCCCAAAAAACGGATTTTGAGCGAAGCGAAAAATCTATTTTTGGGTAAGATGGCCATGTCGTCCTGATGGACCCGCCCTGTCCCTTTTCAAAAAAAAAAAAGAGAAAAGGGCTGTAGGACCCCTCCCTACATACAGTATCTGTAGCACCTCGTGTATCGCTACAAGGAATACAGATGGCGCCGCGAGCGGCGCAGGGCACGCTTACGAAACGGGGAGGAGAGATGCCTTACGAACGGCTCCCCCCTTTCTTATCGTTTTCGTTTTCTTGCCATTTGACCCCTACGAAGTGTTAACTCTATTCGGGGTATAGATTGCTATGAGGCGTGTCAAGAATACGTCCGCTGATATTTACGATATCCCTAAGGTCTTTTTTAGGGATACTCGCTCCAGGAGTTAGAATTCTGGGTACCTTAAGGTAAATTCTCTGGGAATATCGCCGTAGTTGTAATATACCCTAGGAAGCTGCCTTTAAGGAACTTCCATCAGGACGACATGGCCATCTTACCCAAAAATAGATTTTTCGCTTCGCTCAAAATCCGTTTTTTCTCTTCTTCGAGCGTATCCATCAATGCGATTTCAGCTTTTAAATTAAACACAATGACTGCCTGACCCCGCTCGTAGTAATCATAATGAATTAGGTGATCATAAGAAAGCCTAAAGATTTTAATGTCTCGTAGTAAAGATGAGAATAATTTTCGGGGAATTGACAGTTTATGTCGTACAAAGTGGAACCATTCAGTGTGACCCCTATTTGCTTAACATAATTATGATAAAAATAATTGGGATTCCTATTCAGAACACCATTGAAACTTTCCATATTAACAATAGTGAGGTATAACTTTCTTGGTATAACCTTATTAAAAGGTAAATCTAACGCTGCCTGCGTTTGATTAGGGGCTTGCGCTTATGTCCTGTAAAGTGTTTTATTAAAGACAGTTTCCACCGTACTGTTGAGATTTGAAAGTGCCTCATGAAGGGCGAGTAAAGCCGGGGGGCGTGGGATGATTTTATCAATATGGAGCCTGGCTTCTTCTAGAGGAAATCGAAACTCTTTGGCCTGTACTGTGGAATTAATGAACAACGCATTTGGGGCTAATTCTAACTTGATACGAACGTCGATATTATCCATCAAATATTCATCTACTGAAGCCACATCGAGCATAAGTGGATGAATAAGATGCAATCCTTCTCTTTTACCTTTAACAACCCACTCCTTTTCCATTTTGTTCAATTTTGTAAAATAATCGTCTGGTAAAACTTTTGAAATTGATGTTCCCTTGTAATCTTAGAAAACATATCCGAGCCGTCCGACTGTTTTGACGGTGTGAGACTTTGCTGTAGCTAATAACTTTATGAAAGACCAGTAACTGAAATGGAGATTTGATTCTACGAGCCTTTCACTGATATAAACTTGGCTTGACTTGAAGATTGTATTTGCCAAAGCATTGGCAAATACAACATTTACATCATCCCCTAACATGCTCCCTTTGGGGGCCGTGACTTTCAAATGTAGTTCAATACTCAAACTGGCTAAATCAATTAGTGTTCCTTCTACGCCATTGATACAAAATTCGAGATAACGGACAGTTATTGCTCCCGCCGATGTAAGATTTGTTGGTAGAATAAAACTTGTTTGCCGATTAACCACGGAAGCTTCCACCACTCGTAAATGATTAGGTCTGGGAAAAGCATCCACCACCCCTGCGGTGTATTTTGCGGTGGGGAGTTCGCTCCCTACAAGACCCTCAATTCTCGGTGCCGCTGATGCCATGTTGAATGACTTCACACTAACGCCTATTTACCAGAACTAAATCACATTGCACTAAACACGTCATTATATCCTATATTCCTACGTGATGATACTTTCTTTTTATTTACTCTTTTCTTCCCATTTCTTTTGACATTTTTCTTTTTCTTCCTTTTGCCAGTAACAATACGTCGTCCTGTTGATTTTAGCGCCTCATACCCTCTCTGTTTAAGGCATGATTTGAAATCTCTTGTCCCCTGTTGTAAATCGCCCATGACATTTTGCCCAAATTCAAGGGCCGAGGGCAGGACCGCCTTTGCCACAAAGGGCGCAACCCTTTTAGCAAGTCCACCTAATAGACTGAAAAGCCCACTCCCTTGCTGGGAACATCTTGGGGCTCTAAAACCCTCAATATCCCCTAAAGCCCCTCCACGCAAGAGTTTTATGGGGGGACTAGCGAATATGGTACTAAACTCCTCAGGAGACGGCGAAAGAAAGGCTACCCTCATGGTGACACACTCTTGAATAAACGTTTGGTGTGGGATGTTGCAGCTTTTATATAATTTTCTGCTTTGGCCTAATATGAAGGATGCAGATTGTGCTGGCATCCTCACAATAGCGTATATCCCTTCCTTCTTGGTCGGTCAGGCAAATGGATACTGAATCCAATTCCTTTGTCCCTAAAGGGTAATACACATAATTATGAAACCCTCTCGTTTTACTGCCCCACATACTAAAACTATCCAATATATTAACTTTTTTACCCCGGAAATAGGACCTTTCAACAATATCCGAATAAACGAGGTCAAATTCCACCACCGATGTGGGGGAAGGGGGAAAAGGAGCGAGCAAATTATGAGTTTTGATTAGAGGATTACCTGGATTTGTTTGAAAAATTTGGTAAGGTTTGCCTGAATGGAATCCTAATGTAGCTCCTATTCTTTTCCCAAATTTTAATTTAATGGCGTGAATAGGTCCGTTTCGATAAATTACCTCTTCCGTTTCCTGTCTCTGTAAACTTTAATAACACTCTCTTTCTTTGATAGTCATATTCCAAGAGACCCGCCGTGGGTATATTTTCTTGATAAAATCCGAGTGGGAGGATCTTCCTCAAAGTGTATGTTAAATCTTCGTTAATCCTTGGAGACCATATACCCAGCATCAGTGGATAGAATACTTATTCGTGGTTTGTAAATTTCCTCAGTAGCTGAAGTTACGGTGGGTTCCCCACCTAAAGATATTCGCACTTTTGATATTATTATTTCTATACTGAATCAAGTTCACCACTAACAAGAGCATAAATTTCATTAGGGTAATGGATATTGACAAGGGCTACTTCATGCTCCAAATTATGATCTAATTTTATACTATTTTGTAGCTTGTTTGTAAAGCTGCCTGCATTATTTTTAGGGAATATATCCCTATTTCAGAGAGATGTCAGAGTTACTATATGACTTTCTCTAGCCATAGCATCCAACTGAAGTAGTTAAGATGAGATGGGGATATTTAAACCAAATTAACGTAAGATTTTTTTATTAAAGAGGCTTCTATTACATAATTATTCTCATTCGCAAATGAGAAGAACATTCAACTCGAAGATAAAAATACAAAAGGGTGAACAATACACAGTAATATTTTTGTTCTTAACATATGAACAAATTTACATGAATAAAATGAGAAGACAAGTACATTTAAATACCGCCCATATTACATAATTATTCTCCTTCCCCGAATGAGAAAAGCATTTAACACGAAGATAAAAATACAAAGGGTGAACATTAAACATTAATATTTTTGTTCTTAAAATATGAACAAATTTACATGAATAAAATGATAAAACAAGTACATTTAAATACCACCCCTACTACAAAATTATTCTCCTTCCCAGAATGGGAAGAGCGTTAAGCTCGAAGATAAAAATACAAAGGGTGAACATTACACAGTATTTTTTTTTTTAACATATGAACACATTTACATGGATAAATAAAAAAAAAACAAGTACATTTAAATATCACCACTATTACCTAATCATTCTCCTTCTCAGAATGAGAAGAACGTTTAAATCGAAGATAAAAAAAAAATAAAAGGATGGATCTTACACAGTGAATATTTTTATTTATAACATCAAATTTATTTTGATAAAGTAGATTCTTTTTTATTAAATAAGAAAATAAGTAGATTACATTAAAATATCACAACCAGGCAGAAAATCTTTAGATGCAACAAAGGAAAACCTTTCCAAGTTATCCAATTCGGGAGGCAACAGACATTTTTCGCTTGCCAGCAAAATAATCGGTTTACCATTACCAGCCAACCTCCTACCCAAGTTCACCAAATCTGGAAAATAGTGTAACATCCATACACTTTCAGCGCGATAAGACCTCCAAATTCCAAAGGGGATAGCATATATTTTAACGCTCTCATTTCCTTTCTCCAGGGCAAACTATTTCAATTCGTGTAGACACCTCTTAAAGTTAAACACATGCGCCTCAGTTGTATCACTCTTTAAGTTTGAAGTGAAGTGAGTATCCCTTGAAGTAGTCACATACAATCTAAGTTTTCCATCAGCATCATTATCATATGCATACCCGTAATTAAACTGCGTTGTCAATGTGGCTACGCATGGCACACTCGCGGTGGAAAAACTCGGTGGTTTCCGTAAGATGACACTTCCAACGGGATGACAGTCTTCGCGAATGCATCGGTTTAAATCAAAGAGCCTTCTTCGACAGTTCACGATATCGCTGTAGGGGTAGCCTTTATATGTTTGCGCCACAAGTCCGTAGGATACGACACCAATGGAATTACACCGCACCACCAAACACACATTCCCCTTTCTTACAAGTGGTGCCATAAAGTCAACAATGCTTAGTTTTAGCGGTGAGGACTGCATCGTGCTGGAATCGTGTTGTAAACTGATCATGAAACCTAAACGAACTAGGACTACAACTAAAGTACTTAAACTCCGCCCCCTTTACACGCCTTCCGAGTACGACATGCTAAGACTTGTATTTCGCGTAGACTTAGCGGTGGGCATTTATTCCTAATAAGGCACCCACCGCAGTTTACCTTTTACTTTATATTCTTTATTTCCCTCTCTTATTCTCCCCCTTTTCCTTTAATTCCATACATCTGCACCCGAGCTTTTGCATTCTTTATATAAGTATAGGGCACTCCCACTGTATCTAGTAGGGTTTTATAAAAAGGCACGTCCTCTTCCTCAATAGCACCCGTTTGGTGAATTAATTTCTTAAACACATCTATTAAATTTAAACGGTAGATGGGTTTTCTCAGGTTCCCTCTATCATCCCACTCGACATCGTCCCGGCCTTCGAAGAATTTAAGGAAAGCGAAGGGGTACCTTCTGCTGGTGGGGGATAATTTTACGTCAGGTATATTCTCCAAAGGGGGATTGGAGTAAGCCCATGGCGTGGGGAGGAGGAGAGGATCACGCGTGCCTTTTTCGCCCGATTCGTTTCGCTTCCTTTTCTTTGATTCATTTTCAAACTTACACTTCATCGTTAGTATCATTCTGACTAAATTTTGGAGCAAATCTCTATCACTCCCTCCATCCTGCTGATTATCCCCCCTTTCTTTTTCCTCTGCCTTTTGTCTAGTGTTTTGAACACATATTTCTCCGGCGTCTTGGTGGAAATTAGACACTTCTACCGTCTTTTGCGGTACCAGACAGTATTCTCTCATTTCCCTTATAAACCCCCAATTAGGCTCGCCGCGAGAGGAAGAAGGACTGAAAGTATGGCGCCTCCTCTCTGCGATGATAAGATTTTTCTTTTCTCTTTAAGCGGTCTATTTTTCCGAGATACCGTCCTTATTTCGCCCCTATATTTTTTTACCTTTTCTATTGCTTTACTATCGCGAGTTTGATTTTCCTTTTAAAAGTTAGCGAAGATCTCTGATAAACAGTCGAGATGCGTTTTCTGTAGCAATGGAATTAATTCAGCCCTTTTTTTCTGGGAGAGGTTATTTAAGAAGAGAAGAAAATCCCTATGTTACTGTATGTGCGATTTCATTTCTAAGTTTCCCCCAACAGCCTTTCAACATCTTTACTATCTACCCACGAGTTAAAACTCGGAGGGTAACCCCTCCACGCCACGATATACTTGACTTTACCCTTCGTAAATTTCTTTTTGATTATGTCAATATTGAAAGTTTCTGGTATGGCTGTGGGTATTAGTTCCGATTTATAAAAAATACCCTCAATTTTTTCACTAGCGAGATCCTCCAGACAATAAGTCAAAGGAGCCTGTCTCCGGTCCACGCTCCAAATTTTGAATATTTGTAATGTATTTTGAATTTTATACCCACGGTGGAATACCGACCGAAGTAGCCCACTTGCAATGTGCACTTTCTGTCCTACTGCTAACAACTTACTATTGTGTTTCGATGTAAAGATGCTTGATTTATACATACGCTGAAACTTTCGCTTAATGATATCCGGGTTTGTATATCCATGAACTTCGAGGGGGGACACTCCCCCTCCCAACCCTCTGTGTGGGGACCTATTATAGTTTTTTACGAGTTCAGGGAGGACCTCAAGATACACGAGAGTATTTCTCAGAGTTAAATGTTCATATATATTTTGCTTTAGAGTACGTAAAACACGTTCTGTAATGGCGGCTTTGATTTCATACAAGGAAACGCTGTAGAGTTTTATATGTTCTTCTTTTAGGTACTTGATCGTAAGTTTGTTTTAAAATTCCGACCCACTATTGGTAAGGAGCCGACTAACACCCTGATATTGATGTAGAGAAAGGATTGCTTTTAGGCCTATTAACAGAGTCTGCGCCTTCTTGTTTCTAAAGGAACGACCTTGAGGTAACGGGAGAAAATATCTATGCAAATCAGAAGGTAGTTTACCCCTTTGTTGAATTTAGATAAACGTCGCATATCGGCAAGATCGCAGCTGATGATAACTTTTGGAGCTAGAGCCACCATTTGACGTCTGGGGAATTTTTTTCTCGTAAGCTTATGGAGAGTATGGGCATCTTTTGTGGTCAAATATTCTTTTACGTCATTTATGGTAATTCACTCGTCTAAAGCTCTGGCGGTTCTGTAAATGGAATTAATACCTCCCAAACTTGATGGGTGGGAATAGTTTTCATATACCGTTTTTAAAATCTTCCTCTTTATGTCTCCCATTCTCCAAAAACAACCTCGCACAAGAACCTCCCCGCAATATATGTCCTCAACTGGAGTTCGCTAGGAGTATTTAAACTTAAATCAACCAGCAAATTGGAAAAAGGCTTAGTCATAACAGCCTTTTTATAAACATTCACAAATTTCTTTGATAAAGGAGAACCAAATATTTGCCTTCCTAATAACTCGACTTGCGATATATCCCTCGTTCTCAGCAATAGCATGTGGGAGGCGTTTATACTTATAATTCTGGCGTATTTTCCGCTGTAAAACATATTTTGCGTAATAAATATAGCTGAGATATTTCTATTACGTCCTTTAGTAAAGACATCCACAACAATTTTGTCCTGTACAGCCTCGAGAAATATATCATCGAGGATATAAAAAATAGAATACAGGCCAGCTTCCGTATCTATCTCACTCATGGGGTCTACGATATTTGCAAAGAGGGAGAGTTTTGGTCCTATTACTGGATGCGATTTCAAAGTATGTTGATCCACGCCACACATAATATGCGTAAACTTACTTTCATATTTTACTATCAATTTTTCTATAAGGTAGGATTTACCTGAGTTGGAGAAACCAGACACAATGATACGTGCTGGCTTTCTAAAAGGCTCCAAATCTGTAGCTTTAAAACACTTCTACATTTTAACTAAACCTCTAGCTGACTGAATGGTATTATAAAAGTGTGCTCATATAAGTACCACAGAATGAATAAAACCTTTAATGGAAAGTGCCAACCTTTTATTTTCTCTAGCAAAGCAATGTATGGGGACAGCTAAACACTGTAATTATTCGCAGTAAAGTTTTTGTATTCATTCCTCCCGGTTTTCTGTTATTCCATTATCGGTGGGTGGAAAATAGACTGTAACCTTTCCTCCTCTTTTTCCATAAATTTTCAGAAACATGAGGGATTGGTTCTGAAGGTGGATTCCGAAATTTGGGAAGGGGGTTGTTGATTCGAACTTCACTCGCAACTTCCTAATCCCCCACTTCAATATCGGGATGCCCGTATGTGTAAGAATTGTATGACCTTCTATGGTATCTATTCGAATCAAAAGCCGAGAGACACTTCTTTTTTACTTTAGTGATACTCATTTGTCCTCTCACATTTCTAATTGTCTGTACAGTGAGATAGTTGATGCAATGATTTTCCAGGATTTGGGAATGCTGTTCGTGGTTTATAGAAGCATGCATGTGACCTGGTATGCCTTTCGCACGATTAATGTGACCCTGCTTCTGAACTAGCATGGAATACATTTTAGGTTTCAACGCTTTCACCTCGGTGATAAGATTACTCCCCATTTCTGATTTTAAAAGCCGCAGCTCCCCTTTTCCCTCATTACTAAAAAGTGGGTGATCAACGTCGAAGTTGGAAAAATCCATATATGATTTCAAGGGTTCTTGCGCTAACTGCGAATTAAGATCGTCAACTTTGAGAGCAAAAATGAAACTGTCTGTATCGGTGTTAAGGAGTTTGACTTCATCTCTATAATAATTCTTGAGAACCTTATAAAAGAAGTAGTAAAGTTTAAACTTGGCCGATTCTAGAATGGCAAAACCTATTTAATTAGGCATATTGATGACGACCTCAGGGACGGTAGAAGTGCAGATAATACGGTCATCTGACAAATGGATGGTTGATTTTAGTCTCGGATTCCGGGCTTTCTTTAAGTAGGTGGCTGCTTTAGTGACACCTTTACTTTTTTCAGCGTATTTCAAAGGATTTAGTAAAGTTTTCCTAAAGATGCAGTTACTCATGGCTTTGAAGGATTTTTTTTCAGTAGATGAGGTTGCTGCGCTCCTCGCTTCTGTACCAACCGTGTTTCAAACAATTGTACATAATTCCTTTTGTATATATTATGCTTGTATCTTCGCTCTTCCCTCGCACTGAAACGAACATGAAAATTCATGTCTGGTTTTTCCTCTGTGATATTGTCTGTCTTGTGAACTTGTTATGTCCTGTTGCCTTGAGGTTTTGTATATAAGGAGAGTGTTCCACAATAATATAACTCAGTCGTTTCCAATCTGCATTTGAGTTCACACCCTTACTCGGCGCCGTCACATTGGTGACCCCGGAAGTCGACTCGCTCCCACTGCCTTCCACCCCCAACTCCCTCGCCCCTCCATCGTTGGTACTATGACGGAGACTACATCAGTTGGCGCCGCAGCCGCCCCATTGAAACTGTCACCGTTCGCCACCGGAGAGGCGTTTGCTTGGTTTCAACTCGCTGAAGTCCACTTTCATATCAGGGGCGTGACTCGCTCAACCACCAAAGCGGATTATGTTCTCGCGGCGATACCCAAGGACACCTTCCCAGAAATATCCGACTGGCTTTGTGAACAAGGAGACACCCCAATAGCGTATGACGCCCTCAAATCATACCTTCTGCAGCAGTACTCGCCGTCGCCAGCCGCTCGTATAGCAAAGCTTTTTCAGCTCTCGCGACAACCGTTGGGGGACCAAAGGGCTTCGTTTGCCCTCAGGGAAATGACCAGTATCGCTCGCCTTCAACCTGCCGCAGACAGCTCTCCTCGTGAGGTGACCCTACTCCGTGCCCTCTGGATACGCCGTTTACCTGAACCTGTACGCGATGCCATACCCGATGTCGATAGTTTACCCATAAAGGACTTGATGACCAAAGCCGACGCCCTTATGGACAGCCACTTCAAGACCTCCATCAACGCCTCCACCCCTGACGACGAGGATGCCTATTCAACGTCAACCGAAGCTGACATGAATGCCGTAGGACATACACGCCTACCCCGTGACGTGCCGAAGCGGCAACACAGCCGCCCACCACCCACCAATCGCTCACGCCCCAATGAACGACTTCTACAGCCACTTACTACCTCCCATCCGCCGCAGTTTTGCTACTACCACTTCAGATTCGGGGCAACCACAAAGAAATGTGCCAAAGATTGTCAGTGGCCAAAAAACGTGTAAGCAGGCCATCGCTTGTGGCGGTGGCCTCCCATGTTTCTAATCTGTTCTTTTTACAGGATGCAGGAACGGGCGTGCGATTTTTGGTAGACACGGGTGCTTGTCGTTCTCTTTTGCCAAGGAAACTCTTCAAGGCACAACGTAGTCTGTCTACATCTGCCGACGTCCGCTTGGTAGCTGCCAACGGATCTGCGATACCCACCTACGGTTACGAGAACCTCACATTATCGTTCGGAAACGGTAAATTCAATTGGAAGTTTTTCGTTGCTGACGTCACAATGCCAATCCTCGGTGCGGATTTTCTCTCTCATTTCCACCTTCTGGTCGATGTCGCCCACCGACGATTGGTCAACGCAGACTCGTACTTGTCGACACCTCTTCAACCCGCCCACTCTAACCTTGCTTTCCACATCAGCGCAACCACGGATGCCTACGCCGACCTCCTCACGTTGTACCCGGAAGTTTTCCGTCCAGAACTTCGCCAAACGCCCACGGTTCCTGCCAAGCACGGTATTTATCACCATATCAAGACGACGGGACCCCCAGTCTTCGCAAAATTCAGACGTCTGGCACTGGAATGATTGGCAGCCGCCAAACAGACGTTCGCCGAAATGGAGAAAAGGGGCCTTTGCCAAAAGGCCTCCAGCCCATGGTCGTCACCCTTATACATCGTTCTGAAGAAAGACGGCTCCCTCCGTCCGTGCGGGGATTACAGGCGCCTGAACATGCAAACAGATCCGGATCACTAGCCCCTCCCAAACATTGCCGATGTAACCTCCTACCTTCACAAAGCGAAGGTTTTCTCTACGCTCGACCTCTTGAAGGGGTATTATCAGGTGCCTATGAACCCAGAAGACATCCCCAAGACCGCCATCACCACACCGTTTGGCACATACACCTTCAATTACTCCTGTTTTGGCCTTCGTAATGCTGGGGCAACGTTTCAACGTCTCATGGATGGTATCTTAGGGGACCTCCCTTTCTTTGTATGTTATGTGGACGACATACTTGTGTTCTCGTCCTCAAAAGAAGAACACCTCCGTCACCTGCGTATCGTGCTCGACCGCCTGCAACAAAACGGCCTTGTAGTCCGGTACGACAAAGTGTACCTTTGGCGCCAACGAAGTGTCGTTCTTAGGGCACCGTATCACTCCTGAAGGAGTCCATCCCCCCCCTGAGAACGTAGCAGCCGTTCAGAATTTCCCCGCGCCCTCGACCGTCAAAGCTCTGCAGGAATTCTTGAGCATGATCAACTATTATCACCGTTTTCTGCCAGCCATTGCCACCACTCTTGCTCCCCTCTACGCCTCCCTCAAGGGCAAGCCAAAGGACCTGAAGTGGGGTCGCCTTCAAGAAGCAGCCTTCTGCAATGCAAAGAAGGCCCTATCAACTGCTGCGGCTCTCACTTTTCCTATCCCACACACCCCTCTCCTTCTCTCCACCGATGCCAGCGACGTCGCTATTGGTGCAGTACTCTAGCAAGTGGTCAAAGGCTCGCCCCGCCCATTGGCCTTCTTCAGCAGAAAACTGTCCAAGGCAGAATCGGGTTATTTTACCTTCGATCGAGAATTGCGGGCGGTGCACTTGGCTGTCCGTCACTTTCGCCATTTCTTAGAAGGTACGCCCTTCGTCACTCGCACAGACCACATGCTTCTGGTGCACGCCTTCACTCGACAGTCTGACGCCTGGTCCGCCCGTCAACGCCGACATCTTTCCGCCGTGGCTGAATACAATTGCACCCTCCAATACGTCCCTGGGAAAATGAATCCCGTTGCCGATGCCCTGTCAAGAAACACGTTGGCTGCCGTTCAATTGGGATTGGATTACAACGCCCTGACTGAAGCCCAACGACAGGATCCAGAGTATCAAGCTTGTAGGACATCCTGCACATCCCTCCGTTGGGAGGATTTTCCCCTCGAAGACTCCAACACCACCCTCCTCTGTGACGTCAGTACTGGTAGACCGCGACCTTGGATTCCTGCTCCCATGCGCCGACAGGTGTTTGATCTCATCCACGGCCTTTCACATCCCTCGTGCCATTCTACTGCACAGCTGCTGAAGGCAAAGTTCATTTGGCACGGCATTTCTAAGGATGCTAAGGATTGGGTCCGTGCCTGTACTTCTTGCCAAACTTCCAAAGTACATCGACACACGGATTCAGGAGTGGGCACCTTTCCTCAACCTCAGCGTTGTTTCGCACACATTCACGTCGACGTTGTAGGCCCCCTACCCACATCACAAGGACATCGTTACCTGTTTACCGTCATCGACCGCTCCACTCGTTGGCCTGAAGCCATTCCCATGGAAACTGCAACGTCCGCCTCATGTACATCTGCCTTACTCTCTGGATGGATTTCAAGATTCGGTATCCCTGAGCATATTACTTCTGACAGGGGAACCACTTTCACCTCTCAATTATGGATGTCATTAGCGAATCTCCTTGGCATCACCCTACATCAGACAACGGCCTACAACCCCGCTGCCAATGGAATGGTTGAACGTTTTCATCGCACCCTCAAAGCAGCTTTGATGTCCCGCTGCAAGGATTGCAACTGGTTTACTCAGCATCCCTGGGTCCTCCTGGGACTAAGGACCACTCCAAAAGACGCCCTCGACGTCTCGGCAGCTTAGATGGTGTATGGCGACCCGTTGGTCGTCCCTGCCAAATTTTTTCCTTCTACAACCTCCTTCGACGATCTCCAGCGCATACGTCACGTCGTGGGAAAATTTACTCCGTGCCGCCAGACTTACAAGCCCCCAGCGAAACATCACATCCCAACGGACTTGCACTCTGCAACGCACGTCTTCCTGCGCAACGACACCAGCAAGCCACCACTAACGCCCCCTTACACGGGTCCTTTCCTTGTGATCCGACGCAGTCCGAAAGCATTCCTCCTAAACATTCGGGGCAAAGAAGACTGGGTCTCCATTGATCGTCTAAAACCTGCTTATCTTCTGGCAGATGACCCGCCTACAGTTCGCCTCTCTAGATCAGGGCGCCCTATTTAAAATGTACAGTATGTCATTTTTAGGGGGGGGAGCCATGTACCAACCGTGTTTCACACAATTGTACATAATTCCTTTTGTATATATTATGCTTGTATCTTCGCTCTTCCCTCGCACTAAAACGAACATGAAAATTCATGTCTGGTTTTTCCTCTGTGATATTGTCTGTCTTGTGAACTTGTTATGTCCTGTTGCCTTGAGGTTTTGTATATAAGGAGAGTGTTCCACATCTGCCTTTGAGTTCACACCCTTACTCGGCGCCGTCACACTTCGATGTTAGTTTTAATAAAATCCTTCATGTAAGCACTTTGACTGAATTCATAGACTGAATGCAGAACCTCTAGTTATAGGTCTAAGTTCATATAAACTGTAAAAGAGGGAGGGAAATAAGATATTCTTTTTTACTGTGATGGGTGGCCATAAGCTTTTTACACTTCACAGTCATGCGTCCCCCTTCGTGTTCTAGTACGCTTTTACAGTAGGGTGATAGATTTCTAAAAGCAACTTCCACGTGGGATAAGCATAATGGCACCTCATCAGTGGCTGTAGCAACTTCTTATGAAAGTGCTTTAGTAGTGACGAGGAGCCAGTGTCCTTTATCCCCATTTGTATTAGCATTTCCAATACCCCTTCCTGAAAACAGATCCTTTTCTTCATCGGAAAGTTTACGAATTACACCAGTGGGAAGGTTCTTATTTATAACTGTTGCATACAGGGAGTTGAAGTCTAAATAAAGGATGTAAGAACTTTGGTGGAGATCAAGATTAAGTGATGGATTTATTTCACGGTTGTTGGCAGTGAATGATTGATGCACCACAGAAGCGAAATCCCCCCTAACATTAGACCTGATTGGATTATACAATTCCTCATCATACATGTGATCCAACTCAGTCTTGCTCATCTTAAGGAAGCTGTCAAAGGTGTAGGATGGAAGTGAAACATAGTGTGGTAAATCAAGACCGTACTTATCATAAAGTATGAAATGCCACCAAATGAGAATATCCCCCAATAAAGCTGTGTCTACAATGAGGTAAAGGAGAAGAAAATCTTTCAGCATTTTATATTTGCTTATATCCCAAAAATGCTTTAGCTTGTTGTAAAATGCCGATTTGGGGGGCAAATGCATTTACTTGAGTTTTGCAAGACTGTCTATATAATCATAGCAGAAAGGTAATTTGCCTTGAATGACTTCACCCCGCAGTTTGTCTTCTCTAATTTCGCTTAACATGTCCTCTGTTAAGCCAGCCTTCCTTCCATCCTTAAAATATTCGGAGGCTAAACTATCCAAAGAAGATCCCATAAAGGCTAAAGAGTCGAGAAAACTAAATTATTGATGGTCATTTGCTGAATTTTAAGCCCTTGCTTCGTCATGATTGTAATATCGACTTTAGTTTTCAATTCCTTAAGGATAAGACCTAGGTTGTAACAAGAATTGTGCTCGAAAACGGGGAGTCTAGTATAAGTTCGCGACACGATAACATGTCCTCTGTTAAGCCAGCCTTCCTTCCATCCTTAAAATATTCGGAGGCTAAACTATCCAAAGAAGATCCTAAAAAGGCTAAAGAGTCGAGGAAAACTAAATTATTGATGGTCATTTGCTGAATTTTAAGCCCTTGCTTCGTCATGATTGTAATATCGACTTTAGTTTTCAATTCCTTAAGGATAAGACCTAGGTTGTAACAAGAATTGTGCGCGAAAACGGGGAGTCGAGTATAAGTTCGCGACACGATAAATCACAATGCGCGCAGTAAGCTCCAATAAAGTTATTCTTTGGTTTGGCGTGGTCATGGTGTCTGTGCTTGTCGCGGTCGTGTTTGAACGACGTCTTACACAGCTGGCATACAGTCTGCTGTTGGAAAGTTCTTTCATCCTGGGCCAACATATCAATGGGGAATGTTTTCCACTGGGATCTTATCGCCGCCAAACAATCACTAAGTTCTGACAGAAAGTTATCGACGCAATCATTCCCGCAATAATGATTGGAGGCGGCTCTTTTTCCTTCGCCATCGATAATGATATAGAAATAAGCTATTGATTCGTGTATGGTCTCCAAACAATAAGCTCCGGGGGATTTCTTCAAAGCTGATTCTAAGTCAAAGAGGCAAATATAAGAAAACTTTTGCGTCTTATGGGGGTTTCTAAATCTTACTGTGCTCCCACGAGAGGGAAAATTCAGCGCCACTGACAGGTCCCAGGTAGCTTCATGCCGTTTTTGTCGGTCTATTGTTGCATGCTGATATAGGCAGTTATAGCAAAAATAAAGGGGATTGGAAGGATTTGCCCTAGCAAAGTTTTTCACAAAATGGTGAAAATCTTCAATGAGACAAATATGGTCACCAGCCATTAGTAGGAGGGGCGCAAAAGTTGGGAATTTTTTAGTTCCACGCCTTGCCAACTGAATAATATACCTTCCATCGCCCCCTCTTTCCATTTCATATATGTAAATAGAGAGTTGATTCATTAACTCGAGGCGTGAAATGTCCTCCCACTGAATAATCATGGCAACCTTGTCGAAGTTAACATATTACATGCAACGGCTGATGCTATTTACAGACCGAGCTATATTCGAACAACGATGATTGAGGTTTTCTTTAGACATCCTATAGGCAGCCAGAGACTTAATAATACAGGAATTCTCAATTCCCGAGGGAATAAAGACGAAAACCCCACCACGGACATTCTTTTTAGGGTAAAGGGGAGCGCCCAACCCAGCCATTACCGCCTGGCGGTGGTAAAAAAGTTTGAAGTTGTCAATGCCTTCCACTATCCATCCAATCCCCATTAATTCATTGACTATTCGAGGGAATTTAGAATTTACCGCATCCTCCCATTCATTTAGGAGGCCGTCAATTTCCCTAGCATTGATAACCGTGGCCGGAGCCACAGCTCCATAAGCGTATTTTCCGTTTGTTCCTTCGCTAAGAAAGTCTGTTTCTTCATGATTCAGGTCAAAAGACCAGCGATCTTAGCAGAAAAAATTTTATTTTTAAAATACCGTTCTAAAGAGCCCCGTACATCATTATTATGAAATGTAAAGAATAATAGTGGATCGCTCACCGAGGGAATTGTGTATTCCTCTTGTATGTACATCTTGTCGAAGGCTGTCTTTCTTCTAACGCACTTCAACATCCATCCTGAAGTGGGCATCGTCCCTGCTGTTACTGTAGGTAAATCTGGGGGGTTGCTTGCAGTGGATGTCGAAGCAATCCCCTAAGGCGGGAGTTCTTCGAGTAATTTGCGACTGTTTCTTAGCGGAGTGCTCGTCCCCGGGGTGTCCGAATCTTGGGGCAATGATGCAGTGGATGTTGAAGCAATCCCCTGAGGTGGGGGTTCTTCGAGTAATTTGTGTCTGGTTGATAGCACTGCAATAAGAGATAATATGGTTTTTAAATTACTTGAAGTTCTAAAGTAGAATTAGAAATCCTTTTTACATCGAAATCGAAAGATATTAACACCTCACATTACGTTGTGTATATTAATGTCTGGTTGGCAATTAGAGAAAATAAGTTTTTAATTTACTTGAAGTTCTAAAGTCAAATTAAAATTCCTTGCTAAGTCCAAATAGAAAGATATTAACACCTCATAGTACATTTACTGGCTAGTTGGCCTTTTCTTTTTTTGAGTGGAAGGTGTGTTTCACTATCATCGTGTTTCCTTATCTGATCATTCCCACCTGAAAAGTAATGCGAACACAGACGTTTATTACCATGTAATATTCGACATCGTAAACAGACTGAAATTTCATAGCACAATCGTGGTCACTTTCATGAACAAATAATCTCCAATATAAACAGACTGAAATTTCACTGTGAATTTATATATACCTCCTCCCACATTTTCCACGTTGCTAAGGGATGGGCCAGTTTGTAGGAGAGCGTGTGTTGAATTACAGCCTACTCGCTCAGTGTTCCAAATCGTTTTGTCAACGGGAGGCGTGGCCTAAGTTAGGCCTAGGTGTGGGTGAGTGTGCGTGTTTGGCCTAGTAGTTACTGTATACATACCCTTCTCCGAGGCATATTTCGAGTCATAACGAAGTAGGAGATGGACAATGTCACGCTACAACGACACACACCTCTTGGGGAAGGAATTGCCTAAACTTTCTGAGAGTAAGTATGTCCTTGTATTTTTGATAGAACTGAAGTTACTATAATAATTATAGAGGCGCAAATAATTTTGGTGGAATAAAACGTAGTGTGTGGAAATAACTATTTTGCGCGTGTGTGTGTGTGTGGCATTAATTGTTTTGGATGCAATAATTATCAGTGTTTCTTCCTTACAGCTTGGGAGGTCCCCCCTCTTAGATGAAGCTGAAATCCGTAATTCGCAGCAATATTACGCAGACTTCCGTTGTAAACTTCGCGATTACCTTCGGAAGACGGAGGAAGTCATAGTGAGGAAGAATCGGCAGTTGGTGAG
>NC_090741.1:121763161-121778161 GCF_036898095.1 Palaemon carinicauda
GGGAGTGAAGAAGAAAGGACCTTTAACCAACTGAAAGTTGCCTCAACTAGTGATGAGATACATCGCCCTTTCTTAGTGACGACGGATGCGAGTAGTTTAGCTATTGGTGGCGTAATTTCTCAACAAGATAATGACATTAGAGAATGGCCCATTTGATTTGCTTCCAGGGCATTAAAAGGACAGAAAAAAATTATTGTACCAACGATCAAGAAACACTGGCTATTCTTCAGGTTTTGGAGTGGCATTGCTTCTTTATATTTGGTCAGCCGACTAAGATGCAGAGTGATCATCGTCCTTTACTTGATTTATTTTACAAGAGAGACTTGACGTCTAGACAAGCGAGGTGGATTGGAAGATTGTTGAAGTTTAACATAAAGGGGTTTGACCACATAGAAGGTAAAGCTAACAAAGAAGCTGATACCCTCTCTATAGATACAGTAATAGGGCTAACTACATGGTCACAAAAGAAAAATAAAGAACTGACCAAAAATGTTAAGTTACCCATGAAAAATAGAAAATTGGATATGAATTTATGCATGGAGCAATCAGAAAATGAGAACCAAGAGCAAGAGAGAGTTAGTGGATATTATTGATTGACTGATTATGAGTTATCTGACATCCTGACATCTAAGGTCATTGCCTCCGATTTTTGTTATAAATAGTTAAAAAATAAATCAATAAATGGTAATTTCTTTTAAAACAATAAAAGCAAAAACATCCTTATAACAGTTAAATAGCTTTCAGAAGACCTGCTTCTGAAATAAATTTAAAAATACCCTTAGTATGGAACGACACATCATGTCCGAGTATCTTGGCAAGGATGAACTTCCCATCCTCACTTCAATCCTCAAACAGATGTCTATTTCTTTCAGTACTATAAGTGGGGCATTCGATCAACAAATGTCTCACTGTCAAGGGTACCAAACAATTATCGCAATATGGTTGATGTTGGCCATTTAGCACAAACTCTTGTGTCAATCAAGTGAGACCAATGTGGAGACAACAAAGAGACGTCGCCCACTTTCATGGCATCCTGTTATACCTCTAAGGAGATATGACATTTGTTATTTCTCTCATTGTATTGCCAACTAGACTAACTCAGTGCTGTTGCCAATAATTTTAAAACAATTTCTTGGTGGTTTGTAAAAAATTATTACAGGAAATGGGATACCTTCTCGGTAGCAACTCAGATGCAGCATTCATTGCCAGTTAATCTTCCTTTTCATTCCCAGACACACCTACTTGTGCTAGAACCCAACAGAATTGAACTGGTATACCTCTCAGTCCAATAATAAAAAGCCCTTCATAAATCTTTAAAACTAAATGGTTACTACAATTAAAAACGTCTGAAGCATGGACACTCCTTGCATCACTAAAAATGGTAAAATTACCCTCCTTCAACGATATTTATTCAATAGCGGTTAGAATGCCATACAGTTCGGCAGTAACTATGGAATATGTTAGAGGAAGTGTCCCCTCTAATACTAAAACAATTAACATACACTCCAAATCCAATGCCAGCATCAGATATGGAGCAGGTAGTATATATAAAAGTTGATTCCCTATGTTCTGCGACATGTTCTATAAAAAATATCTGTTTCCTAAGTCAGTCATATTCATTTTAACACCAAACAAAATATTTATAGAAAGATATATCAAGTAATATCTATGGAGCGGTTGATATCTTAAATGGAAGCACCTTACTTATAATTATATCAGGACTGTCCAATAATTGTTTCACCCCAAAAACCATAAGGTTGAGAAGATTCTGGGTGCATCTCAAATTATATTGAGTGCCTTACAAGGCTTGCAGGCTAAAAGGCTACAGAATTAGGGAGTCTTTGCAACCTAACACAATACCAAATAATAGAAGACTTTGGGTAAAGGTCTAAAGGTTACTCTCCGTTGTTAATAAGGACACTAAGGATAGGGGAAGTTCTAAAGGCTCCTGTTGCCAATCTGATACCAGCATTGAGTATAAAATCTAAAATCTTTAGTCAGTCTACTTTGGGTGGCTGAGGAGTATATTTCACACCCATAACTAAATTTTGAATAAAATTAAAGCCTTGTATAATTTTAAATTAGTTTTGCGATCTGCTCCCCATGATGTATGGGACAATACTTTGAAAAGATTCAGAGCCTCAAGACACTTTATTTTTGAAGCTTACAAGTGAAGAACGCATGTAAGTCTACAATCAAATATCAAAGCTGAAAATCTAGCCTCACATACACATGTGATACGTTGACCTTTGATACACATATCTGAGTCTGGATACACTCCCCAAATTACGACAAAAATATCAGGCCATTGAACTATTTTGTCGATCGAGAGTTGTAATTTTTTCTCAACCACTGACATTCTAGCTCTAGCAAATGATATAGAGAGATCATCTGAAAATAATCTTGAGTTAATTTCTCTAGGAATGACTGAAGATGTCTAATTTAAGGCTAGTGGAAATAAGGATAGAGTTAGCACACTACCTTGAGGAACCCTTCTCTTCCTGACATTTCGTCTCTGACAAAGGTTCATTTACTGTGTGAAACAAATGCTTAATGAACACTAGTAGCTCTCCTCTCAGTCCTAAATTATGATTGGTTTTAAGTATATCTTATCTCCATGCAGTATCATATGCCCTTTCAAGGTCAAAAATTACTGTTACATGGTGCTGTTTTGAAACAAAGGCTTCACAAGTAGAAGACTCAAGTTGTATCAGCACATCAGTCGTTGAATGCATTTTCCTAAATCCACACTGGAAAGGTGATAAAATACCTTTCATCTCCAGATACCACACCATTCTTGCATTGACAATCTTCTCCGTGATCTTATTTAAACATGTCAAGGCAATAGGTCGGTAGTTTGCTGATAAAAACTTAGCCCTACCGGTTTTAAAAAAGCTAAAATAATGGTTTGTTCCCAAACACATTGATAACTATGATCGTGCCATATTCTATTAATAATGCTTAAAATAAATAGCTTAGTGTTAACTGGTACATGTTTAATAACTGCTTATGGAATTCCATCAGGACTAGGAGCTGCATTGTTGCAATTAGCAACTGCGGAATCAAGTTCCATTTTGGTAAAAGGATAATTGTAGATATCCACCTTTTCTATTATAAAATTTAGTATTTTCCGTTTTTCATTGCTTCTATACTGGTAACCAGGCGCCTCTTTACACTTATTTTATACATTGGAGAAATAATTAGCCAGGGCATTGCTAACCTCAGTTATTCCAGTCACATACTGAAAATTCACCTTCAACACTGGTGGTGGGTTGGTTGTTTATTTTCCTGCTATCTTTTTTAATTTCTTCCACACAGAAGATAGAGGTTTCTACTGTTAATCGAGGAAACAAAAGACACCCAACGTTGGCTCCTTGCTTCTTTCATGGTATGACGGAATTGTGCTCTAATTTTTCTAGTGTACGATTAAATTCGTAGTACGGCGTCTGCATAATGGTGACTTTCCTGTGGCTCTATGCAGGGCAGTTAGGTCTGAAAACCACCAGGAGACTGGTTATCCTTTGAATAACCCAGTTGTTTTGGGAATTGAATTGAGTCTTGCTGTATAAAGAGTTCCATTCAGTATGTCTATGGCATCATCAAAACTTTCAAACTCTTCTGCATTTTCTTCAATTTCACTTAGTTCACAAAATCTATCTCAGTGTGCCTTTTCAGGATTCCATCGTAGTGATCTTTGTAAAGATGGACCATTCTTGGTGTTTATAATAATTAGTGCATGCTCACTAGTATGCCAGCCATCTAATGTTCTCCAATCAAAATCAAGAAGATAGTTCGAGCTTGCAATTGATAGGTCAATGCTTGACAAGGTACCTGTCTGAACATGAAAGTATGTGGTCTCTCCTGTATTACGTAGTCCTACATCTTCATTCTCTACAACTAATGATATAATATTACCTATTACGTTTACCAGAACATTGCCCTATAAAGGATGTCTACTATTAAAATCTAGTAAAAGACAAGGTTGTGGGAGTTGTTGAATCACCTCTATTAATTTTCTTACAAGATGATATCATTAGGAGGCAAGTAAAAAGAGCAAATTGTGTATTTCCTCCCTATACCTATTTGTAAAACCTCTCGACGAACATATATAAGACTTCCCCCATGACTCCTTGGTCATTGATCATATGGTGTCCTATAGCTAGCATACTCTCGAGGACAAGGAGTATTAGCATCAAGCTTCATATTTGGCCCTTTAACCCTGACAATTTCATTGCAAAATGGAGGAAAAAAAATTATGGTTTATTTTTTGGGGAGACACCTTGGATGAAGTCTTCTTATTGACAATCTTTGATCTAACATTATTTTTCGGTGATTTCTCTAGAGAGGATCTTTATATATTGGGTTTTCTATATATCTTTTTCTCTGTGTCCTTTTGATCTAATTGTTGAGGAGGATGGTGGACCTCAACTTGTATTTTTGATTTATTTAGGTTGTCTTCCAGTAGATTAGAAACATTGGCAGACAAGACATCATATTTATTTGAAGTCTGGACTTTAATTTTCTTTTTGTAGGAGGTGAGAGAGATGGAGATCTCTCTTTTTCTATTAAAAGATGGTGATCTACAAGGTTTTTGCACCTTCCCCACAATCGGTGCACCATGTAAATTGGTTTCAAGTGGAACCTCCATCAAATGAGGCAAGGACACGGCCTGAAAGAGGTTTCTGTTATGGTTTAGAATCGGAGTGGATGGCTTTTGAATATATTTCAGATCTTTAAGTATCTGTTTTCATGCTTTTCCCACTTTCAGGATGTAAATTTTCAATAGGACCTTCAACATCTTTAACTACTCTCATACATTTCTTTATGTTGGAAATGAGGATACAAGTTTTGTCAATGTGCTTTGTCAACTATTTCTTCAAAACCGGTGAAAAAGGGCTGTCCTGACCTTATCTGTTTTTCAAGAGCTCTTTTACGAGCCTCTTTAAATTTAACGCTTTCCAAGGTTCAAATGGTATTTTTTTCAAAATAAGATTAACACAAGTTTTAGATGTAGCTTGGTGTGCTTCCCCACAATGTATACAACTTGGATTTTCTGTACATACTCCATGACTACTTTTTTCCAAAGTTGGCGCAAACAGCTGGCTTATTTAATTTTCCTTTGTACTTCTGACTTAAATGGCCATACATTTGGCAATGATAACACCGCAATGGTGATGGGATGCATGGTTCCACCTACAAAGATAGCCAATCAGCTTTAATAACATTAGATAATCGGCATTGAACAAATGTTACAATCAAAGTATCATGAGGAATATGTTGTTCTCCAACTCTCTCTCTCATCCTAACTACTTTCACTAATCCTTAACTTTTCAGTTCATCCTCAATTTCATTTTCCTCTGTATCTAGCAATTCTGGAGCATATACCACACCCCTACTCTGGTATAAAATAGTGAGCAAAAATCATTTGACAATATGACCATCCAATGTTAAAAGTGTTTTAATCTTTCGCTTTGTATTGGGGATAGTGTATCTATCAAGATATTTCGATTTCCCTGAGGAAGAATGTTTGGCTGCCCTCCACATATATTCCTTATTTCCAAATTAGCTTTAAAAACATTCACCTTTTCATGTCTTCCATTTTTAAATTCTAAAATATAAAAAAAATCATAATTCATTACTTCATAGTGGCCAGGTAATACTTCTGCATTTCTGCATTTTTCTGTCATACAAAGAATGATTATAACGATACAATAGTAGAACCTGAGTTGGAGTAGTCTGTACCGAGGTCAATGTTTGTATTTTCCAGGTCGTCAACAGAGTGGTTGGTTTGTTCACAAAAAGTAAGCTTGGTTATCCACCTCTTATCGGAGGATGTTATTCCTCCTATCCCATGTGGCCCAACGTGAGAAGATGCTTCAGTGGGGACCAGTCCTCTATTAGAGAGGGGCTGCCTCTCTTTAGGTGGGCGTACCCGGGTCAGTGGAGGTAGTTAGCCCCTCCCACCAACGACTCCAATACCTGGCGTCACCCATTACCCGCAAATATGGGCGACTTAAAACCGGATCCCTGTAGCCTGACTATTAACGGACTATATCTTCACCCAATGGGGTCTGCCAGAGGGTGAGGGCGTCTAAATTTGTACACGTTGAGAAGGTATGCCATCAATCCCACCCTGTGCCAAATCCAAAGAAGCAGTCAAACCAAAGTTAAACAAACCAAAGTCGTCAACGAGTTCATACTCAAGAGGAAGAGATGGGGGAATAAAATAAATAAACACAAGCAAGAGAGAAAGGGCCGACTAATTTAGTTGGATCAACAACTGGTCACCAAGGTCCTGTGGGATAACAGTTCCCACCGTTCATCAGAACCTAGCTGCTAATCCCTAAGTCCCCCATTCTCATCAAGGCTTCAGCATCTGGGGGGATTTAGTGGCTATGTTAGAGAGAGAGAGAGAGAGAGAGAGAGAGAGAGAGAGAGAGAGAGAGAGAGAGAGAGAGAGAGAGAGAGAGAGAGAAGGAATGGATGAATGATTTGAAGTTATCTGGCATCGTGACCTTAAAGGTCATTGACGCCGATATTGTTTACTATATATAAAGATTAAAAGAATATTCAATTAAAACCATAAAAGGTAATATGTTACAGAAGTTAAATAGCAGTAAGAAGACCTGCTTCTGATATAAATTTAAAAATGTCACTAGCATTGTACAAGACATTATGTCCAAGGATCTTGGCAATGATGGACCTGCCATCTTTACCCTGAGCCTCAAACAGATATCTATTTCTCTCTGTTTTATAATTGGAGCATTCATTCAACAAATGCCTCACAGTCAAGGGTATCAAACAGTCGTCGCAATATGGTTAGTGTTGGCCAGACAGCAGAAACTCGTGTGTCATCCGATTATGACCAATGCGGAGACGACAAAGAGTAGTCTCCCATTTCCCGGGCATCCTATTATACCTCCAAGGGGATATAGCAATCGCAATTTTTCTCATCGTATTTTCGGTTAAACTATCCCAATGCTGTTGCCAATTGTTATAAATAAAATTCTTGTTTGCTGGTAAAAAATAATTACAGAGAATGGGGTACCTCCTTGGTAGCAACTAGGCTGCAGCACTCTTTGCCAGCGAATCTGCTTATTCACTTCCAGACATACCTACGTGTGCCGGAACCCAACAAAATCAAACTGTTATACCTTTTAGGCCAATAATTAAATGCCACTCTAAAATTTTAAAACTAAAGAGTTACTAGAATTAAAACCTTCTAAAACTTGAAGGACACTTTTTAAATCACTAAAAATTTTAAAACTTCCCTCCTCTTTTGACGCTATTTTCCTAATAGTGGTTAGTATGCCATAAAATTAAGCAGTAAATATGGAAGATATCAGAGGAAGTGCATCTCTAAAGTTAAAAGAACTAATATATACTCCAAATCCAATTGTCAGCTTCAGATTTGGAGCTATCAGTATATATAAAAGTAGATTTCCTATGTTCTTCAACATGTTCCATAAAAAGGGGACTAGCTTCTAAATCAGTCATGTTTTTTTAACAATATTAAAAGAGTTACAAAAACTTATCTCTGGTAATTTCCACGGAGCAGCTGATGATATCTTAAATAAAAGCACCTTACTGCTATTTATATCAAGACTGTTTCAAAAATGTTTCGCCTAAAAGCTAAAAGGTTGAGAAAATTTTGGGTGCAACTCATAGTATGTTGAGGACCTTATAAGGCTTGCAGTCTGAAAGGCTAAAGAGTTGGATAGTCTTTGCAACCTAAACCAATACCGAATAATAGAAGATATTCGGTTATTGTCTAAAGGTAACTCTCTAGCATCAACAAGGAGACTTGGAATAGATGAGGTTCTAAACGATCCTATGTACAACCTAATACCAGCATGATGTATTGAATTTAATATCTTTAAACGGCTTTGGATGGCTGAGGACTATATTTCAAAACCATAACTAATTTTGGAAAAAATTAAGGCCTTGTATAATTTCAAAATAGTTTTAAGGTCTGCCACCCATGATGTATGGGACAATACTTTTAAAAGATTCAGAAACTCAAAACATTTACCTTTTAACGCCTTTAATTGAGGAACCCATATAAACCTACAATTGAAAATCAATTCTAAAAATTTTGCTTCACCTACACATGAGATCCATTGACCTTTGATGCATATATCATGGTCTGGATGTACTCCCCGGATACGACAGAAATGGAAAATAGTAGTTTTGCTTGTTGAAAACTTAAACATATTCATATCAGACCACAGAATAATTTTGTCAATTGCGAGTTGTAGTTTTTTCTCAACCATTGCCATTCTAGCTAAAGCAAATGATATGGAGAGATCATCCACAAATAGTGTTGAGAGAATATCTCGGGGAATGACTAAGGATATCCCATTAATTGCTAGTGCAAATAGGGTTACACTCAGCAAACTACCCTGGGGAACTCCTTCTTCCTGACATTTCCTCTCGAATACAGTTTCCCTCCCTCTCACTTGAAAAACTCTATGTGGAAGAAATGAATGAATAAACAGTGGTAGCTCTCCTCTTAATCTCAATTCATGAATGGTTTTAAGTAAACCATATCTCCATGCAGTTTCATTTGCCTTTTCAAGGTAAAAAAAAAAACTGTTATAACATGCTGTTTGAAAACAAAGGCTTCACAAATAGAGGACTCAAGTCTTATCAACAAATCAGTTGTTGAGTGCATTTTTCTAAAACCACACTGGATAGGTGATAAAATACCTTTCTTTTCCAGGTACCACATCAGTCTTGCATTGACCATCTTCTCCATGATCTTACATAATCATGATGTCAATGCAATTGGTCGATAGTTCGCTGCTAAAAGAATATCCCTACCCGGTTTTAAAAAGCTTGAATGATGGATAGTTTCCAAACACTTCGATAACTATGATCCTGCCATATTCTATTAACGTAACAAGAGCTGTTGCTAGCCGGATGGCGTCATGAACGCGATCGTTCTTTTGTTCATTTAGTTAGTAAGAACGATATTCCCGGCATCTTTGCTTTAATAACTTTAGCTATTTAGTATTTTAGCTAGGGATTTTTATATTATGTCATTGTTGTCGTGAATTTAGCTATTAATTTGAGCCTCACGAGTGCTAGGCTTCTAGCCTAGGCACCTTCACACCTCATGCATGATATAACCTTCCTGGTAAAGTTTTATTGAAGCTCAGGCAATGTTTTATACAATTAAGATATTACTGTTTATTTTCCTCTTCCATACTAGTATACTAGAGTTACGTAGAACGTTTCTCTATGCTCTTTAGCTTAATAGCTTTAGTGCTTTAGTATACTTTATATGTCCCCATTACTCTTGTATTGTCTTTTGGGGGGAGATAGATATCTCATATACCCCTTTAAGTCAATACTATCTCTATGAGATCTAAGAGTAATTCCCTTACCCTTTAATTAGCCTAGGCTATCCTCAGCTAATTTACTGTAACCTGTGGTTGCGTAAATTTTCTGGGGCGTTTCGTTTCTCTCTCCTTTTCTCTGAGCCGACAACTGAGTAGCTTGTCAGCTTTGAGTTTGGAGTTGGAGACGGGACATCAGAGTAAGTCTGTGTTAGGCATCTGGCTACCTGGATTTATACCGGCAACTGAGTTAGCTTGTCGGTATTCCAGTAGGGCTAGATGCTGTTCAGGAGGCTAGCCTCCCTAGATCTTGTAAAGGTTATTGTTTTACATTTTCCTCTTTATGGATCTAGCAGACAGTCCTGTATTAGGGGTTCTTAACTGGAAGATAGGATTCTTCCCTGTTTTGATCCCTGGTACGAGATTCTGTTCTCTTTGAGTTCGTTTTCGGACGTTCTCTCATTGCCTAACCCAACCTGGGGAATTGACTTCCCCTATTTGAGGTTACTATGAGGACAGAATCCTTCAGGTTAGGTAATGCCCTAGGGTATTACTTTACTTACGGACTATTCACCCCTTCCCCGCTATCTCTTTCGTGTTGAATGAACTAACACCCTTATGGCCGTGGTTCTACATAGGCTCCTGTGGACGTCTGTACACCTGGCATGAGATTTTCTGTATGCAGCTAGTCAGGCTGCTGACAGATAACCTCATATCTTTGAGTGTACCTTAGAGTCCCCCCTTGGACTGCCTTCCATATGCCTTAAGATGGGATATGGTTGAGTGGAAGCCCGAATTTATTTCCCTCTTCCACTGGTACACTCTTTCAGGATGTACACGACATAGCCGATCCTTTGCCGTCTTCTATCCTTATCTTTCTCTTTTACTGTCAATCATGGGCTACCGCCGGCAGTTACTTCTGCCAGCAATTCTGGATGGTTAGGCTAACAGTTAGCTGTCCTCCCTTACCTTGGACATCGTTGATCGATGGCCGTTGGTAAGGTTTTTCTAGGCCCGTCTACCGGCAACTGAGTAGCTTGTCGGCAGCGGGCCTATGCCTTCCATCCATGATTTTAATCATAATAGCCGGCAGTTGCCGGCAGGCCCGGCAGACGCTGGCCTGGTGGCATATGCCGGCTAGCCCAACATGCCGACAGTGTCGGCGGGGCTGGCCGTGTCGGCGGGGCCGGCAGTGTCGGCGAGGCCGGCAGTGTCGGCGGGGCCGGTAGTGTCGGCGGGGCTGGCAATACTGACGGCATACTGCCGCCGACAACTGCTGTACCCAGAAAAATATAGTATTTTTTCCAACCTGTAAGTGGTTCTTGAGCAGCCATTTGTGAGACCATCACATAGAGAGATGATTCTCTTCATATTAATGATTATGTCCATTAAAATTATCCACTATATTGAATATTATAAAAGAATGTGTCAAGAAGATACTATATATCTTGGATTTTTCCTCTGTTATTTAATTCCTTATGAATTTCCTAGTTCAATATGGGAGGAGGTCATAGCAAATGGCTGAACGGGAAACACATGTAGGTGTCTTTCCTACATTATAGCTTACCCTATCCAAGCTAAATATAATAACTTATGTTATGTTGAAATCTGAAGATTTCACAGAAAACTCATTTACTTTTCTTTTCTTTACAGGAGGAGCATCCTGAGTGCGGGAACAACTTTTGTAGGGTCCGCTGCAAGGACTTCTACGGACATGGCGTGTGTAGGTCTCACGCCCGCTGTTCTGTCACCAAAGCTGTTCTCAAGTACTGGGACCCGGAGGTATGTACCGTGTGTGAGAAATTGGTAAAGGAGGCTTTTGATGAACAAAAGTCTACTGAGTCTAGGGATGCAGCTAGGGCTACGCTGCGTAAATGGGTAAGAGGTTTTCAGAAGAACACCTCGGGAATGTCTCTTCCCCGGACCTTGTGATCGTGATGATTCCATCATCCCCCAGACGAAACCTCCAATCCCCTTGGTGCAGATTCAGGTTCAGTAGCCTAGAGAACCTGACGTTGCAGATACTTTGGAGAGTATCCACCTGGACGACAATATGTCTGTCGTTTCCGAGGAGACCGAGAAGAATCTCCTCGTGGAAGAGTTGGAACAGGAGGCAGTTGTTTCTCCTACTAGCGATGTGGAGAACGTTGAATCGGTTTCGGTTTCTTCAGCTGCTGTGGCTGAACCAGCACCCTCAACCTCTTTGCAACCGCTTCAATTGGAGGCAATTACAAACACTCTTCAATCTCTGATTTCCGTGGTACACGACTTACACAAGACGTCTACCGAGAAAGAGACTACTTTCTGGTCGGAGATCGAGCAGTTAGTTTCTTCGCGTTTAACCCCGAAGAAGCTAAATGTTAAGGACCTTCCTGTGTTCTCTGATGTTAACCCGTGGAGGTATGCGGAGCACATGCCTATGTCAGCAGGCAAGATTTTCCTCTCGGAGAAACTGGGTACCGTACCAGTAGAGGAAATTGAGTTCTGGCCCAGCAGAGCGTCCTAACCGGATTGTTATGTCCGGCTCAGAACTGAACCGGCATTGAAAGAAGAGACGGAGCCCAAGGAAGTAATTCTCCTTGAGCTCGCTAAGGCACAAGCGATGCTTACATCTAAATTAAAAGAGAGGGCATTCACTAGCTCAAAGGTGCTGGCCTTAAGCAAGAAACATCCATCGTTTATTGCTGACCCTCAACGTGCTTTTCCCTTTATGGATAAAGGGTTTAAAGCAGCCCTGAAGGCCGTAAGGGCAGGAAAACCCCGTCCCACGCTAGAGGAAAGCAAGCCTTTCTCTCTTGCTCTCCCTTCAGATGATAAAGACTGGGAGGACGTTCATGTTACCTTCTCAGTCGGGAAGCTGAAGGCCGATATCGCTGGACGTCAGTTTAACGGGGACCTCCCAAAGCTGTCAGAGTTTCTCCTGAAGAGAGAACACGAGACTAAGGAACACTTGGCTGCATCCATGTCTCTACAAACAGGGCTAGAAACGATGGCTAGCATTCCTGATACTTCAGATATGTACATGGTCTTTGCCAAGGCTCACTTGGCTACAGTGACTAAAGACCTGTACAACTTTATCAGAGCCAGGACGGCCTGTAGGGAGTTCGTGTTTGCTTCCGCCTCTGTAAAACACAAACCTAGGAAGCTGATAGCTTCTAATATCTGGGGAAAAGACCTCTTTCCTAGTGATGTGGTCAAGGAGGGCGTAGATAAGGCTGCTTCGGAGAACAGGAATCTCCTCTCCAAATGGGGCTTGTCTTCGAAGAGAAAATCTTCCACTGAAGGGGGTCCCCTCTCGGCCAAGACAGCAACAGCTTCCTGTGGCCACGGTGTCCCAGACAGTGGCACAACCCACCACCACCTTTCAACTGGTGCCCCAAACACTGGCGTCACAGTCACCAGTCTTCACCCCAGCTTATGAAAGGCAATCGGCTTCCTCTAAGCCAAAGTCTCGAGGCTCCTTTCGGGGCTCCTCTAGACGCCCCTTCAGAGGAAGAGGCAACAAAGGTGGTCGTGGGCAAGGAGGTAAATCCTCCAACCAGTACTCAAAATGAGATGCTGCAGGTAGGAGGGAGACTTCTACACTTTCAGGATCGGTGGACCTTCGATCCTTGGGCCCACAGCCTGATCAAGATGGGACTGGGGTGGGGTTGGAACTCAACTCCACCAAACTTTCCTCATTTTTTCCAACCCTCAACCCCAGTTTTGGAGGAATATGTTTAGGAATTACTAGACTAGAAAGTAATACGGAAAGCAAAGTCCATCAAATTTCAAGGAAGGCTATTCTGTGTTCCAAGAAGGATTCAGAAAAGCTCAGAGTAATTCTGGACTTATCTCCACTCAACAAGTTCATTGTAAATTACAAGTTAAGAATGCGGACGCTTCATCACATAAGGACCCTTCTGCCCAAAAGGGAATACAGTCTCCATAGACATGACGGATGCGTACTGGCATGTACCAATCAACCGTCAGGTTTCCCCCTACCTAGGGTTCAAGCTCCAGAAAAGAAAATACGTTTTCAGAGCTATGCCCTTCGGTCTGAACATTGCACCGAGAATATTCACAAAGCTTGCGAATGTGGTTATTTGATAACTACTCCTCAAAGGTGTTCAGGTGATGGCCTACCTGGACGACTGGCTGGTGTGGACAGCATCCAAGGAAGAATGTGTTCAAGCCTCCAGAAAAGTGATCCAATTCCTAGAGTACCTAGGATTCAAGATAAACCTGAAGAAGTCTCGGCTGTCTCCGGCTCAAAACTTCCAGTGGCTGGGAATTCACTGGTACTTACAGTCACATTGCCTCTCTATGCCAAAAGCAAAGAGAAAGGAGATAGCAAGGGCCGTCAAAAGTCTTCTTCAATCTCGAAGGATATCAAGAAGACAACAGGAGAGAGTGTTGGGGTCTCTCCAGTTTGCCTCTTTGACGGACCCACTTTTGAGAGCACAGTTAAAAGATGCATCAGGGATCTGGAGAAAATACGCTTACAACGATCGAAGAGATCTACAAAGACCATTACCAAATCATCTGCGATCGATTCTCAAGCCATGGTCGGAAGTGAAGTACTTAAGAAGAAAAGTATCCTTGCAACCACCTCCTCCTGCAGTCACCGTCCACACGGATGCCTCAAAGGAAGGATGGGGGGGTCATTCTCATCATCGGAAAGTGCAAGGAACTTGGTCTCCTCTCTTCATGTCCTTCCATATCAACTATCTGGAAGACATGGCAGTGTTTCTTTCCCTGAAGAAACTGAAACTTCGCCACTCAATCCAAGTTCGTCTGGTCCTAGACAGCGAAATGGTTATGAGATGCATAAACCGACAAGGTTCGAGATCGCCTCAGTTAAATCATGTGATACTAGCCATGTTTCATCAGTCCAAGCAGTCCACATTCAAGGATTCCGCAATGTGACGGCGGACGCTCTATCCAGGTTCAACCCGATAGAGTCCGAATGGTCCCTAGACGCAGGATCATTCTCCTTCATATTGAGCAAAGCCCCAGGATTGCAGGTAGATCTCTTTGCAACGAGCGACAACAAGAAGCTGGCCCGGTACGTAGCCCCATACGAGGATCCTCTAGCGGAAGCAACAGACGCAATGTCCCTAGATTGGAACAGATGGTCCAGGATTTACCTGTTCCCACCAACCAACCTATTGTTGAAAGCCCTCGACAAATTGAGATCCTTTCGGGGGAGGGCAGCGATAGTGGCCCACAAGTGGCCAGGCAGTGTCTGGTTTCCATTGATAACAGAACTACGCCTGAAGCTGATCCCGTTGCCGGAACCAGTTCTGACTCAGCTAGTACAAAGTTCGACTGTCTACGCTTCATCAGAGAAAACCCAGAACTTTCATCTCATGATTTTCTCGCCTTAGCGGTCAGGAGAAGGTTCGGGATTTCTGCAGACAGTATTAATTTCTTAGAAGAATACAAGTCGAAGTCAACAAGAAGACAATACGAATATTCCTGGAAGAAATGGGTGGCCTTTGTTAAGGCGAAGAAACCTCAAGAGATTTCTACGGATTTCTGCTTGTCCTTCTTCATCCATCTTCATGGACATGGATTAGCAGCTAATACGATCTCGACGTGTAAATCTGCCTTAGCTAGACCGATTCTATATGCCTTCCAAGTGGACTTTTCCAGCGAAATCTTCAACAAGATTCCG
>NC_090741.1:121783161-121890661 GCF_036898095.1 Palaemon carinicauda
AGTGAGTATCCTTTGAAGTTGCCACATACTATAGAAGCTTTCCATCACTATCACTATCATATGAATAGCCGTAATAAAACTGGGTTATCAACGTGGCTACGCATAGTGCACTTGCAGTGGGGATACTCGGTGGTTTCCTCAAGATGACACTTCCAACGGAATGACGGTCTTCGAGAATGTAGTGAGACAAACTAAAGAGATGTCTTCAACTGATCACTATATCACTGAATGGGTAGGCTTTATATGTTTGGGCTGTAAGTCCATAGGATAAGACGCTAATTAAATTACCTCCTCCTACCAAACAGACATTACCCTTCTTTATAATCTGAGCCATGAAGTTGGTGGCGCTGATTTTAAGAGGAGAGTACTGCATCCTGAAGAAGTTTTATTGTAAAGTAATAATGAAACGGCAACTATCTCCGACCACACCTAAACAGCGGATATTTTTCTGACTTTATGCTACTTTCTGGGCGGGGTAGAGTGCACCATAATACAGGTTATTCACAACCATTCACATCAACTTTACAAGTAAGCCATTTAATTTTATTGTTTTACTTTCCTTACAGCTCCCTCACCCCTTTCCGATTTTCCCTTCACTTACATACATCTGCATCCAAGCTTTTGCATTCTTTATATAAGTATAAGATATTCACACTGTATCCAACAGGGTTTTAGGAAAAGGCATCTCCTTTTCCTCTATAGCACTCAGTTACTGGACCAATTGCTTAAGCATTTCTATTACATTTGAAGAGTCGATGCAGTTTCTCAAGTTTCCCTTATCCTCTCACTGGATGTCCTTCTGCCCTTCAAAGAAATTGAGAAAAGCAAGGGTGTACCTTCAGTTGGAAGGGCTTAATTTTACATCTATAAGATTCTCCAGAGGGGGATTGGTATAAGGCAGTGGCTTGGGAAGCTGTAGAGGATCACACACACGTTTCTCCCCCATTTCTTTAGGTCTTCTCTTCTTTGGTTCAGGTTCTAACTTGCACTTGATCGTTTGTATAATTTTTACTAAATTTTGTAGTAAATCTCTACTATCCACACTGCTGATTATCATCCCCTCCATTTTCCTCTACATTTTGTTTCGTGTTTTGAACTCAAATTTCCATGCAATTTTAGTGGTAATTAGACCCTTCCACTGTCTTCCACTGTATCAGAGAGTATTCTTTCATTTTCCTAAAAAACCCACATTTACACTTGCTGCTGAAGGCAGTAGTCCTGAAATACGGCACCCCCCTGTCTGCGATGATAAGATTTTACTTTTCTATCTAAGCAGAGTCTTTTCTGAGAAACTGTCCTTATTTCAGTCTTATATTTCTTTATCTTTTCTACTGCTTTACGATCAAAAGTTAGATTTTCCTTCAAAAAGTGTGAAAAGATTTCTGATAAACAGTCAAGATGAGTTCTCTTTGGCCCTTTTTCTCTGGGATAGATTATTTAAGAGGAGAAGAAAATATGCATGTTTGCATATGTATGGTTTCATTTCTAAGTTTCTTCCATTTACCTTTCAACATCTTCACTATTTACCTGCGAGTTAAAACTAAGAGAATAGTCCCTCCATGATATGAGATACTTGATTTTCCTCTTCTCAAGATTCTTTCTGATAATATCAATAGGGAAAGTTTCTGGTATGGCTGTAAGTATTTGTTCCGCTTTATAGAAGAACATCCTTAATTTTCTCCCCACCACGATCTTCCAGATAATAATCAATGGTGTGTAACTCTTGTCAACGATTATCATACATACCTATACCAAGGCACTTCCCCTAATTTTGGGGAGTAACCAACATCAAATAAATGAAAAAAGGGTACCTTTCCTCTCTACGTTCCTCCCAACGTGACAAGGGACTCAACCGAGTTCGGCTGGTACTGCCAGGGTGCCACAACCCACCAAACCCCGATATCCTCCACAGATGAAGCTTCCTAAAGCTGAATCCCCTACTACTGCTACCTCTGCGGTCATCCAAGGCGACCGGAGGAAGCAGCAGGGCCTACCGGAACTGCGTCACAATCGCTCGCCATTCATTCCTATTTTTAGCACGCTCTCTTGCCTCTCTCACATCTTTCCTCCTATCACCCAGAGCTTTCTTCACTCCATTCATCCACACAAACCTTGGTCTTCCTCTTGTACTTCTTCCATCAACTTTTGCTTTCATCACCTTCTTTAGCAGACAGCCCTTTCCCGTTCATTGAACATGGCCAAACCACCTCAACACATTCATATCGACTCTAGCTGTTAACTCATTTCTTACACCCGTTCTCACCCTCACTACTTCGTTCCTAACTCTATCTTTTTGAGATACAACAGCCATACTCCTCAGACACTTCATCTCAAACATATTGAATTTCTGTCTCTCCGTCAATTTCAATCCCCACAACTCCGATCCATATATCACAGTTGGTACAATCACTTTCTCATACAGAACTCTCTCTACAATCATGCCCAACCCTCTATTCATTACTACTCCCTTCACTGCCCCCAACACTTTGCATCCTTCATTCACTCTCTGATGTACATCTGCTTCCACTCCACCATTTGCTGCAACAACAGACCCCAAGTACTTAAACTGATCCACTTCCTCAAGTAACTCTCCATTCAACTGGACATTCAACCTCGCACCACCTTCCCTTCTTGTACATCTCATAACATTACTCTTACCAACATTAATTCTCAACTTCCTTTCCTCACATACCCTTCCAAATTCTGTCACTAATTGGTCAAGCTTCTCTTCCGAGTATGCAACCAGCACAGTGTCATCCACAAACAACAACTGATTTACCTACCATTCAGGATAATTTTCGTCTACCAGTTTCAATCCTCGTCCAAACACTCGAGCATTCACCTCTCTCACCACTCCATCAGCATACAAATCAACCATGGAGACATCACCCATCCCTGTCTCAGCCCCACTCTCACCAGAAACCAATAGCTCATTTAATTTCCTATCCTAACACTAGCTTCACTACCTTTGTAAAAACGTTTCACTGCTTGCAACAACCTTCCACCAATTCCATATAACCTCATCATATTCCTCATCGCTTCCCTATCAACCCTATCATACGCTTTCTCCAGATCCATAAATGCAACATACACCTCCTTACCTTTTGCTAATATTTCTCACATATCTGCCTAACTGTAAAAATTTGATTCATACATCTCTTACCTCTTCTAAAACCACCCTGTACTCCCAAGGTTGCATTCTCTGTTTTATCCTGAATTCTATGAATCATTGCTCTACCATACACTTTTCCAACCACACTCAACAGACTAATACCCATTGAATTGCAACACTCATTGACATCTCCCTTACCCTTATATTGTGGTACAATACCTGCACAAATTATAACTACTGGCACCATAAAAAACAACAAAATACTTATTAAACAATCTCACCAACCATTCAAGTACAGTCAAACCACCTTCCTTCTACATCTCAGCTCTCATACCATCCATACCAGGAGCTTTTCCTACATGCATATCATCTAGTGCTCTCCTCACTTCCTCTCTTGTAATCTCTCTCTTTTTCTCCTCTCCCATCACTGGCACCTTAACACCTAAAACAGAAATGATATAGGCCTCCCTATTATCCTCAACATTCAGTAAACGTTCAAAATATTTTGCCCACCTTTTCCTTGCCTCCTCTCCTTTTAACAACCTACCATTTCCATCTTCCACTGTCTCTACAATTCTGGAACCAGCTTTCCTTACTCTCTTCACTTCTTTCCAATATTTCTTCTTATTCTCTTCATATGAACGACCCAATCTCGGACCACACCTCAGTTTAGCCACCCTCTTTGCCTCTGTTACCTTGCGCTTTACCTCCACATCTTTCTCTCTATATCTTTCATACTTATCTACACTATTACTCTGCAGCCATTCTTCAAATGCCCTCTTTTTCTCTTCCACTTTTACCTTCACTCCTTTATTCCACCATTCACTGCCCTTCATCATGCTGCCTCCAACAAACTTCTTGCCACACACATAACTTGCAATCCAAACAAAATTTTCTTTAACTAACTTCCACTCTTCCTTTAAATTACCAGTTTCTCTTACTTTCACTTCGTCATATGCCATTTTCAACCTTTCTTGATATTCACTTTTTATCTACTGTTTTATTAACTCTTTAACACTCACTAGCTCCCTTTGACATCCCCCCCTCTATATTCCCCCACTCTTTTGCTATAAATAATTTTCCTTCCACCATAAAATGATCAGGCATACCGTTAGCCATACCCCTAAACACGTGCACGTCTTTCATTCTTCCAAACATTCTTTTAGTCATCAACACATAATCCATTAACGCCCTTTCTACCACTCCTCCATTTGCCACTCTTACCCTGGTTTTATCTTTCTTTTTGAAAAAGCTAGAACTTATCACCATCTCTTGCTCAAAACACATATCTACCAGTCTCTCACCACACTTATTTTCACCTGGTACATCATACTTCCCAATGACACCTTCTACCTCTCCAGTGCCCACTCTAGCATTTAACGATTATGATTTTTAATATTTCTAATATATTTTGAATTATATACCAATGATGGAATTTAGACCAACAGAGCCCACTTACAATGCGCACTGTAGGACCTACATCTCTTGCATTACTATTTTGATTTGATGTGAAGATGTTTGTTCTATACATTCACCAAAATTGCCTTTTAATGATTTTCGGGTCCGTATATCCATGAACTTCGAAGGGAAACAGTCCACCTCCCAACCTCAGTGTGGAGACCTATAATAGTTTTTTACAAGTTGAAGGAGGATATCAACATATGTGAGAGTATTTCTCAGAGTTAAATATTTATATATCTTTTACTTTTGAGTACGTATAACACGCTCTGCAATGGCTGCTTTGATTTCATATGAGGAAAATGCTGTAAGCCTTTATATATATTCTTTTAGATACTTGATTGTAAGTTTGTTATGAAATTCTGATCCTCTGTCAATGAGAAGCCGACTCGCTGTCTAATTTTAACGTAAAGATTGCTTTTAGGCCTTTTAACAGAGTTTGGCCATTCTTGTTTCTAAGAGTAACGCTCTTGAGGTAGCGGGAGAAGACGTGTATGCAAATAAGAACGTAGTTTATTCTCTTGTTGAATTTAGATAAGTAACGCATACCAGCATGATCACAACTGATAATCACTTTTAGAACTGGCGACAAAATTTGACGTCTATGGTTTTTTTTTCTTGTTAGAGTATGCAGAGTATAGCCTCTTTCGTCGCCAAATAGTTTTTTGATGTTGTTTACGGTAATTCACCCATCTATGGGTTTTTTTTTTCTTGTTAGTGTACGCATAGTATGGGCCTCTTTCATCGCCAAATAGTTTTTTACGTTGTTAACGGTAATTCGGCCCTCTAAAGCTTTAGCGACTCTGTAAGTGGAATATATACCCCCCAAAATTTTTAATTTAGAATAGTTTTCATATACCATTTCCAAAATCTTCCTCTTTACTTCTCCCATTCTCCAAAAACAACCTGGCACGAGGACCTCACTGCTAAATTTGTCTTCAATCTACTAGAAAATGGGAAGAGGGTTCAGACATAACAGCCTTTTTTATAAATACTCACAAATTTCTTTGATAAAGGAGAACCAAATATTTGCCATCGTAATAACTCAATTTTCGATATAACTCTTGTTCTCAGTGATAGCATATGGGAGGCGTTAAATCTATATTCCTAGCAAATTTTTCACTGTAAAACATATTTTGTGTAATAAATATAACTAAGATTTATATATGACACCCCTTAGTAAAGTCATCAACAAAATTCTTTTTATGCACAGTTTCGGGAAATATTTCATCATGCATATATTAGATAGAGTAGTGTCAAGCCTCCGTATCTATCTCAGTCATGGGGTATACGATATTTGTAAAGAGTGAGAGTTTTAGAATTATTACTGGATGTGATTTCAAAGTACTGTATGTCAATCCACCCAGCACAAAACAATGTGTGTTAAATTAATTTCATACTTCACTATTAATTTTTCTATAAGGTATGATTTCCCAGAGTTGGAGAAGCCAGAAACAATGATACGTGCTGGATCTCTAAAAAAAAGGTCCAAATCTTCCACTTTAAAGCATTTGTACATTTTAACTAATCCTGTATTTAACTGAGAGTGTACTACAAATGTAATAATGTGTGTAACATGGAATAAATAAAACCTTTAATGGGAAGTAACAAACCTTTTTATTTCCTCTGGGCAATGCAATTCATGGAGGAAAGCAGAACTCAACAATTATACACATTAAAGTATTATTATTATTATTATTATTATTATTATTATTAGTAGTAGTAGTAGTAGTAGTAGTAGTAGTAGTAGCAGTAGTAGTAGTAGATTATTATTATTATTATTATTTTCATTATTATTATTATTATTATTATTATTATTATTATTATTATTATTATTATTATTATTATTATTATTATTATTATTCAAATTCCCTCCATTATAGAGGAGTTTCCATCAGTAGGAGCAAATCAGTCTTTAACCTTTTCATCTCTCTTTTTCCACAAACTTTTATAAACATCTAAGTTTTTGGAGTGGAAAAAAAGCTGTTCTGCCAATTTGGTGATAGGATTGTTGGTTTGAACTTCACTTGCTACTTCCTCATCCTTCTCTACAATATTTGGATTTTCATATGCGTAAAAAATGTATGGACTCAAATGATAAGGTTTTAAATCAAAGGTCGAGAGACAATTCTTTTTCACCCTAGTGGTACTCATCTGACCCATACATTTCTCATTAATTGCACAGTGAGATAGTTGACTCGATGATATTCCAGGATTTGTTAATACTGACCATGATTTACAAAGGATGGATGTGGCGTGGGATACCTTTCATGCAATTAATCTGTACCTGGTCATAAATTAGCAAAGAATACATTTTAGGTTTCAACGCTTTCACCTCTGCTATAAGAGTACTTCCAATTTCTTATTTTAAAAGACCCATCTGCCCCTTTCTCTCATTATTAAAAAGTGGATGATCAACATGGAAGTTGGAAAAATCTATATGTAATTTTAAGAGTTCTTGAGCAAACTCCAAATTAAGATAAGTAACTTCCAGAGAAAAAAATTAAATAATGTGTATCAGTGTGAATGAGCTTGACTATATCACCATATTTATTCTTTAGAACTTTAAAAAAGTAGTAGAAATCAAACTTAGCCGCTTCCAGACCGGCTAAACCTTTGTAATTAGGCCTAATGGTAGGGACCTGTGGAAGGGTGGAAGTGCAGATAACACGATCTTTAACCAAACGGATGGTCAATTTTAGCCTCGCATTCTTGGCTTCCTTCAAGTGGGTGAATGCTTTATTGACAACTTTACTTTTTCTGCATTTTTCAAGTGGTTGAGTAAAGTCTTCCAAAAGACACAGTTACTCATAGCTTAGAAGGTTTTTTTTTTTTTTCCTGTTGATGAGGCTGGTGCGGTCCTCACTTCGATGTTAGTTTTAATAAAGTTGCTCATTTAACCACTTTGATTGAATTCCTAGATTGAATGCACAACCTCCAGTTACAGACCTAAGCCCATATACAGCTGTAAAAGAGGAGGGAAATAAGATATGCCTTTTTTATTGTTGTGGGTGGGCATGAGCCATCCTTCTTGTTTTAGTATGTTTTTACAGTTGGGAGATCGATTTCTAAAAAAGACTTCCTCAAGGGATAAGCATAAGGGTGGGCAGTTCATCAGTGGCTCTAGCAACTATTTTGAATGTACTTAAGGATTGGCGAAGAACCAATAGCCTTTATCCCCGTTTGTAATAGCATTTTAAATACCACTTCCTAAAAAAAGATCTTTTCCTTCATCGGAAAGCTCATGAATTCCACCAGTGGGAAGGTTTAATTAATATTTGTTGCATTTAGGAAGTTAAAGTCTAAATAAAGAATGTAAGGGTTTTTGGGAGAGATCTGGATTGAAGGAGCGATTTATTTCATATCTTTAAATGACTGGCGCATAACAGAAGTGAATGTCCACCCTCCCTGACATTGTGTGTGATTAGATTATACAATTCCTCATCATAGACATGATCCAGGTCAATGTTACTCATCTTAAGAAAGCTGTCAAAGGCGTAGGATGGAAGTTAAACATAGTGTGGTAAATCAACCCGTACCTATCATAAATTATCAAACGCCACCAAATGAGAAGATTCCCTAATAAAGAAGTGTCTACAATGGGGTAAAGGAGGAGAAAATCTTTCAGCGTTTTACGATTTCTTGTAGTCCAAACACGCCGAGCCTGTTTATATACCACATCCGATAGATCACAGGCCTTTAGACTGTTGTAAAATTGCAATTTGTGTGGCAACTGAGATTCCTTGAGTTTTGTAATACTGCCTATATAATCATAGCAGACAAGTAATTTACCTTGAATGACATCAGCCTTTATTTTCATATACTTAATATTGCTTAACATTCCCTCCCTTAAGCACGCCTTCCTTCCATCTCTAAAATATTCAGAGGCTAAACTATCTAAAGAAGAGCCTAAAGAGCCTAGAGTTGAAGGAAATGAAATTCTTGATGGTCACTCTCTGAATTCTTAGTCCTGGCTTCATCATGATTGTGATTTTGACTTTATCTTGAAAATCCTTAAGGATAAGACATAGGTCGTAACTCGAATGGTTGGGGCAATATAAGGAGTCGAGTTTTAAGTTCGTGACAAGCTAAATTACAACGCATACATTAGTAAGCACCCATAAAGTTGCTGTTAGGTTTGGCGTGGTCAGGGTGCTGTCTTACACAGCTGACATATATCCTACTGGTGTAAGTTCTTTCATCCTCATCCATCATATGAAGAGGGAATGTTTTTCACTGCAATCTTAGCAACTCTAAACAATCATTACGATCTGACAGAAACTTATCAAAACAATCGTTTCCGCAATTATTAATGGAGGCTGCTATTTGCCCTTCACTGTCAATAATGATATAGCAATATGCTATTGATTCATTTATGGTCACCATGTCATACCCTGCGAGGATTTCTTCAGAACCGATTCCATGTCAAAGACAACAAATATAACAAAACTTTTGTGCCATATGGTCTTTTCTAAATCTTACCATACTCCCATGAATGGGAAAATTCAGTGTCACTGCAAGATTGCAGCCGGGTTCATGCTGTTTTTGTCCAGTAGTTGCTACATGCTGCAATATTATCATTATTATTACTAGCTAAGCTGCAACCCTAGTTAAAAAAGCAAGGAGCTAATAGCCCAATGGTTCTAGCAGGGAAAAATTGCCCAGTGAGGAAATAAAAAAATAAATTATATAAGAAGTAATGAAAATTAAAATAAAATACTTTAAAAACATTACCATCATTAAAACAATTATTTTATATATAAACTATTAAAGAACTTATGTTAGGCTGTTAAACATAAAAACTTTTGCTGCAAATTTCAACTTTTGAAGTTCTACTGATTCAAATAGCCGGTTACGAATATCATTCCACAACTTGGTCACAACTGGAATAAAACCTCTAGAGTACTATATAGTATTGAGCCTCATGATGGAGAAGGCCTGAATATAAGAATTAACTGCCTACCTAGTATTACAAACTGGGTGGAACTGTGCAGTAAGATCTGGATATAAAGGATGGTCTGAACTACAAAAAAGCTTATACAACATGCTTAAGGAACTAACTGAATGACGGTGCCAGATATTAATATCTAGATCAGGAATAAGAAATTTAATAGACTGTAAGTTCCTGTCCGGTGAACTAAGATGAGAATCAGCAGCTGAAGAACAGACAGGAGAACATTACTCGAAACAAGGTGAAATGGAAGACTTAAAACATTTCTCCAGAATAGATTCATCAACAAAAATCTTGAAAGACTTTCTCAATAACCCAATTTGTTGTGCAATTGAAGAAGACACAGACCTAATGTGTTTCTCAAAAGTAAATTTGATGTCGAGAATCACACCAAAAATTTTAAAAGAGTCATATAAATCTAAAGAAACATTACCAATGCTGAGACCCGGATGTTGAGGAGCCAGTGTCCTTGACCTACTTACAATCATACTTTGGGTTTTGTTAGGATTCAATTTCATACACCATAATTTGTACCCTGAACTAATTATAGCTAGATCCCTATTGGATGGATGGATGGATAAGATTGCCTTGCCTTATGCAAGACACGGGCTCTAGCGTTGGCAGCCCGTAAGGGAATTTAATTGAGAAATACTTCAATTACCTTTGAAAAAAGGGAAATCGATTCAACAACCCCAGATCTATATTCAAGAGATGGAATTGATGCAAAGAGAGTAGCATCATCTGCATATGCTACAAGCTTGTATTCTAGGCCCTACCACATGTCATGTGTTTGTAGTATGAAAAGTAATGGGCAAAGAACACTACCCTGTGGAACACCATATTTCACATTCACTCACTATGGTACCCGTCAACCACAACTCTTTGTATTCTATTACCTAAACATTTAATAATGATGCTAAGAAACGACCCACCCACTCCCAACTATTTGAGTTTAAAACAAGGGCCTCATGATTAACACGGTCAAAGGTAGCACTAAAATCAAGGTCAATCATACAAACTTCCTGACCACAATCAAGAGACTTCTGTACAGCATTGAAGATTGGAAGAACGGCATCATATGCTCCTGGGCCTTTGAGAAAGCCTAATTGCAAACTAGGAAACAGATGATTATCTTCAGCAAACCTATTAAGACCTTCTTTCCAAAGACATTCAAAAACTTTAGATAATATGGAAGTTGTGGAAATTGGGTGGTAATTAGTTGGACTTGGGCTACCACAAACACATTTATAAAGTTTAGTAACTTCACCAATTCTCCAAAAAGTTCTAAAAGCTCCTCTTCGTGCTAACTTGGGCAAAATAACAGATAACTTTGGAGCTAAAAAATCTGCAGTGTTTATAAAAGACAAAGGAAAAATACCATTTGAGTCTACACCTCCATAAGCATCAAGGTCCATCAAGAGAGCTTTAATTTCACGAGATCGAGAAGCTAAACTACTATGTTTAGCTTCAGGAAAACAGGAATGAGGTAGTTCGAGTTTCTCATTACTCTGCATGCTGTCAAACACACCAGCCAAATGGGTCACCTTTTCCTTTGGACAGTAAGTGACAGAACCATCTGGTTTAAGTAAAGGAGGAACTGTTACATCTACACCACAGAGTGCAAATTTAAGGGTAGTCTACCACATTTGCTCCTGGGTTGTACCAGAAAGGGTTTCTTTTTTGGATAAATTCTGTTCTTTTTCAGTTGAATCATAAACTCTCTGACCAAAAGCTCTAAGCTGAGTATTGTTATTCCATGTTAAATCTAATCTGTTACCATTCCAAAGATGAGAGACTTCCTGCTTCTCCAAATAAGCAGGTCTACAATAATCATTGAACCATAGTTTGTCCTTTACTCGGTACCTTAGTACATGAGAAGGGATACGCCTATCAATTATGCTGACTGGATTTTCATTCAATGGGACTACAGGATCAACACTACTATACAATTATGAACAATTCAATCCCAAAAGATTGTGCAAAATCCCATTCCAGTCTGCTTGATATTTCATATAAAACTAACATGAGTAAGATACATCAGGGACAGGCTGCTACATCTTCACTACTTATGAAATCAAGGCACTATCAAATGTCACAACTGGAGAAGAAACGTTACTTGTTATAACGCCAGGGGAGTCAGTGCATACGAGGTCCAAGCAGTTACCATTCCTGTGAGTAGCTTCAGTTATGATTTGCTCACAGCCTGATTCAGAGGCAATGTCTTAAGCTCTTAAGCCATGGCGATCGGTAAGAGAAACAGAATTTAACCACTCCCTATGGTGAACATTGAAATCACCAACAAAGACCAAATAGGCCTTTTTATCATATTTTTGTATCTTAGTCATAATGGTAAGAACACAATCGAAGATAGAATCATCCATGAACGGATTCTTGTAGATCAAACACAAATAGAAGTTGTTATGCCAGCCAAAAACTTTTATTATCTGAATCTCATGATATCCACATTCATAGCAGAACTTTTGAGAAGAAGGGTACTCAGTCCTAATTTTCAGATGAGTGCCTCATATTAGAAACCAAAGTTTCTGATCACAAAAGAATATCATAATGTCTGGACACAACTGTAAGGTCTTGAATATTTGCATGAAGACCACGAATATTGCAATACAGTAAACATTAACGAAATCTAGGATATACTGGTCCTGGATCTTGCTTAATGTCTCCAATGAGCATAAGAATTAATGGTAATAAAAAAAAAGATATATCATGCTTAAAAACCAAATTAGCAAGAATAGTTACAAGAACAATATGTACAGAAATATATATAAAGTGATTGATAAAACCCATAGAGTGTAGAACAAAAAAGTTGGAAAAACTGGTCAACATGGAAGAGCCGATACACCATGCAAGGCTAAATACCTTCCAGGATAGCCACTTTAACTGAAGGGAGGACAGTAAGGATGGTTTTGAAAAGTAAAAGAATCAGATAAGGAAAAGACAACCACTTGATAAACCACCATGCATCCCTGGCCCTTCTATTAAGCCTGCCCAGCATAGTGTGCCCGAGTGTGCCCTTAAGCAAGAGAACTCTAATACAAGACAGTGGAAGACCATGGTACAAAGGCTATGGCACTACCCAAGAATAGAAATTGATGGTTTAATTTTGAAGTGTCCTTCTCCTAGAATAACTGCTTACCATAGCTAAAGAGTCTTATCTACCCTTACCAAGAGGAAAGTAGACACTAAACAATTCCAGTACAGTAATTAGCCCCTTGATCGAAAAAGAACTGTTAGATAATATCAGTGTTGTCAGGTGTATGATGAAAGACGAGAATGTGTAAAGAATATGCCAGACTATTCGGTGTATGCGTAGGCAAAGAAAAAATGAGCCATAACCAATCAGAGGGATTCAATGTATTACTCTCTGGCCAGTCAAAGGATCCAGTAACTCTCTAGTAGTAGTATCTCAACGGGTGGCTGTAGCCCTGGCCAACCTATTACCTATGGCAAAAGTAAAGGGAGTTAGAAAGATTTAGTATTTGACAAAAAGGTGAAAATCTTCAGTAAGGCATTAATGGTCACCACCTAATAGTAGGAGGGGGACTATGATTGGAAATGTTTTCATTCCACACCTTGCCAACTGAAGAAGGTACTTCCGATCCACCACTTTCTCCATTTCATAAGTATAAAGGGAGATTGATTCATTAACTCGAGCCGTATAATGTCAACGCACTGGATAGGGAGGGTAATCTTGTAAAAATTAACATATTACGTGTAAAGGCGGATACTATTTGCAGAGCAGTCAATATTTCCCCATTGGGGTGTTAGGGCTTTTTTATTAATAAATTTAGGATTCACAGCCTAGATAAAACTAGAAGTACCAATTCCATAGAAAATAAAGACCATATTTTCACCAATGATGTCTTTAGTGGGGGGGAAAGGGTGCACACATTCCACCCATTACAGCGACGGTTAAAAAAAAGTTTGAAGTTGTTGATGCCTCCCACTGTCCATCCACTTCCCCTTGAATCATTGACTATTCGCGGGAATGTAGTATTTACCACGCTTTATAATTTATGTAGAAGGTCGGCAATTTCATCCACAATAATAACCGTTGTTGGGATCCACAGCTCCATAGGCCCATTTTCTCTTTGTTCGTCCATTTGGAAGTTGATCTTAATTATAATAGAGGTCAAAAGGTCAGCCATCTTCGCAAAAAAATTTTGTTATTAAAATACCGTTCTAAACGGCCACATTGGTCTTCCCTACAATAAGCAACAAACCAAGCTTGATATCTCACCGAGGGAAATGAGGATGTTGAAGCAAGCCCTGAGTCGGGGGTTTTCGAGTAATTCTTGTATTTTCTTTAGCACTGCAATAAGAGAAAAATTAGTGCTTTAATTTATTCGGAAGTTCTAAAGTTATGAACCCATTCAATGCCCAATTCGAAAGATATTAGCATCCTACATTTCATTGTCTATATAAAGTAGTACTTACTGGCGACATGCTTCTTTCTATTTTTTTTATTTTTTTATTGGGTGATATGTTTCACACTCGTTGACTTTCCTTTCTGACACCTCTCAACTGAAAAAAAAAGTAATAGCACATTTACTGAAACTTATCACAATCAAATATTAGTAACCGTAAACCATCCAAGATTTTACTGATAGGTAAATGATACTGGGTCGAGCATATTAAAAGCTGCTAAACATGAGGCCTAAGGTGGTATGGCGATAGAATCCGGGAAGTCGCAGCTCAATGAGACAATGCACAGTCGGTGGAGAAAATAAGGTTTGGTATCGGTGGGTGGAACCTTCCTATATGCTTGAGTGTGTGTGTGCCTATGTGTATGTTGATGTGTGGATGTGGCGTATATACACTTCTTAGTATTTTATCAACCCAACTTCGGTCCAGTCATTCACCAGTGAAGGAGCAGCCTCAAAGTATTTCCTCTGTTCAAGTTGATCTGGTATCTTCATCATAGGCCTGCCAAGAGCCAATGATGTGCCTCCCCCCACCCTCCTCCTGGGGAAGAGATGTCCCCATCCCCAAAAGTAAGTCTTTTTGTGTACTTGGCATAACTGTGATTAATATATTTTTGTAGACACTCATTCTAATTTATTGTTTACCAAAAATAAAGTGTGTGTTTCTGTGTATTTGGCAAAACTGAAATGATTATATTTTATACAGGCCCATTTTAATTAGTTTTTGCCAGAAATAAGTTTTTGTGTGTGGGTGTGTGTTCCCATGTATTTGGCAGAACGGAAATTACTATATAAATAGAGGGCCATTCTAATTAGTTTATACCAAAAATAAAGTGTGTGTGCGTGTGTTTCCTTGTATTTGGCAGAATAGATATTAATATATTCTTAAAGAGACCCATTGTAATTAGTTTTTACCAGAAATAAGGTGTGTGTGTGCCAATTATTTTTTCCGAACAATAAGTAACATTGGTGTTTATTCCCGATAAGTTGGGAGTCCCTCGTCTTAGATGAAGGTCCAATCCTCAAGTTTCTCAACTACAGCAATGAATTTTGACATAGTACTCAAGATGGCCTATTGAAAACAAAAGCAAGTGTCGACTTGTTAATGAAGTAGTTGGCTACATAGATGGTGGGTGCCAAGGACTCTGGAGTACAGGCTGGAACTACCGATACCATTGTATGTGCTATCAGCAACTAGTACGAGGTGATCAAATTACTGAAGTCTACCATGGAATACTTGGCTAATTTTGAGAAGATGCAGAGGGAGTTTCTAGCAATGTACAACAAGGAGAAAGAAGAAGCATGTAAAGAATTTACAACATCTGTTGCTGAAATCATTCTGAATTCAATATAACCCGCTGGGGCTGATGAGACTTTCGCCGACATACCATTCCCATACACAACAGCTGGGAAAAAGATGGGCTGAAGTTCGATGACCCCTGACTAGCTTGAGAGTTAGAAAACAATGAAGCAGAGAAGAAGAAGAAGACTAAAGCCTCAAGATAGTCTAGAACCATCATTATCACGACCATTAAAAAAAAAACGTCCCAATATACCACAAATGAAGTTCATTAGTGTGGATGACAGCGTCGATTTTATTAGCTAAGCATTACTTTAAACTATGTAATTCCTTATGATTTGAAATGTACAGTATGTCTTCCCTGATAAATATCTAGAAAATTTTATGTTTCCATCAACCTTTACCTAATTATGATACCATTGCCAACTAATATAGTGTGTAGCTCAGGATATGTATAATAACGAAAACCGAAACCTTCTCGGCATAAATTCTGAATAATCAACATATCTTTGTTTGTATCTAAGCTGAAATGGGCTAAATCAACAAAGTCTTTATTATGATATAGATATTTTCATTTTGGGGAGGGGTTGCTATAAAAAGGTTGTAATAGTATGGTGCTGTAATTCACCATATACTGTGCAGTACATAAAGGGTGAGGTGGACCTAGAGCCAACCCCTTACCCACTGTAGCACTCCCAGTAAGGATATTCAGGTAATTATATATTGTAATGAGATGACTCATAGGACAGTGAGTGGTTGTTTTCCAGAAGTAGCTGTGACATGTATAAAAATTAATGCCACTGATATCGAATTCACTATAAAGAATACAGTGAGAAATGATGGGCATTCTGAAAGGTGTGTATCCAGTGACTATTTGAGTGGCTTCAAGATACCCTTGATAAGGCCAAAGCCTATTATTTCTATTATGAATACCCTCGCATCATATCAGTTCCAGGAAGTCGGTCCCTGGGTGGTTTTCATAATACACAGGTTACCATTTCAGAAAATGGTATTTTTTTTACACTTTGAGTATGTTGCCCGAAGATCATTTGGTATATTTCACAGATTTTTTACGGGTGTATTCCAGTATGAAGTGTTTCAACAGTAATATACGAGTACAAAACTATAACTTGGCTTTGTGTACATTCTATTCCCTATATTTCAGGCATAGTGTAACTTTAAACGAAAGATATGCAGCTCTTAGGAAACTGAGAGAGCATTTATCCCCAACCAAATTACAAGAATTTGACTTGAAGGCATTGTTTCACTATCTGCTGCATCTGAAATCGAGGCACTGTATGTATATCTAGAAATTAACATAACCTGAATTCTAAATTATGATTTCCCAGGTAATAAGAGGACGTTAATAAACAGGCTCTGCCATGGATGTTGCAATACCGAGTTAGATTAATGTAAGATTTTTCATACTAAATGGTGAGCAATGCTACGTCATTATTTATGGAATGTTATTTAGAAGTACCCTTCCCATAAATAAAAGAAGACTATTCTGCCATACGTTTTTATATACCAATTTATTTTTGCGCCACGTTACCCCTCATTATAAGGCTAACAGCAGTCAACGAGAGAGAGAGAGAGAGAGAGAGAGAGAGAGAGAGAGAGAGAGAGAGAGAGAGAGAGAGAGAGAGAGAGAGAGAGAGAGAAACTAGGCAGCAAATACATCAAATGTTTGGCTGCTTTAGCAAGGACAATGCTATATTTTTTTTGTTTGATGTCTCAAATATGGAATGCTTGACTTGTGTGCCTAATACAAAGGGCACCTGGCAAAATCATTTTAGGCTTAAGTACCAAACTCCTTGAAAGTGGAAGGGCAAGAACATGTTCTCCCTTATACATGTGTGTGTGAGAGAGAGACTGGAAAATTAACATGGTTGTGCCATGTTAGCACAGCACTATGTTATCTTATAATATTTTATTTGATAAACAACAAAAAAACAAAGTCCTTAAAGGCAATATTTGTAAACACTAGAGTTTTTTCCCAGTGACCTTCCTGGAAGTCACGTGGTAAATACTGTACCTTCATAACGAAAACTGAGCAATGACCTTCACATAAGCTAACATGCATCATTTGCCTGACAATCCCATTATTGATAAACAAACAAAAGCAGCCTTGAACCCATTATTTGTAAACAAGCACAATTTAACCCAGAGATCAGACCCAATGACCTTCCCGGAAGTCATATGCTATATAGCATTATAACGGAAACTGATCGCCCATGGCAGGCCCTATTTCAGAGAAAAAACAAAGTTCAAAAAGCCAATATTTGTAAACACCATAGTTCGCCCCAAGTGACCTTCCCGGAAGTCACGGGGTACATACCTTCATAACAGAATCTGAGCAATGACCTTCGAATATACTAACATACGTCACCGGACAGGCTAATTCCGTTGTTGATAAACTAATAAAGGCCTTGAATTCAATATTTGTAAACAAACACCATTTAACCCAGATTTCATCCTCAGTGACCTTCCCCAAAGTCACTGATCGACCATGACAGACACCATTTCAGAGAGGTCATTGAAATTATTGCATTTGGCAAAAAGTCTACTACTTACGATGATGCCCATGGACCCTGATTCCTCTAGCCACGCCTCATCCATGAAACTGCCACCCTTCGCCAGTACAGAGGCATTAGCCTGGTTTCAGTGTGACAAGGTTCAGTTTCACACCAAAGGAGTGACTCGCTCAAGCAGAAAAGAAGACTATGCCTTGGCGGAGACTCCTGAGGACACATTCTCCGAAATATCTGATTGGCTCTGCGACCAAAGGGACAACTGCATATCTTATGACACCCTCAAAACATACCTCCTGTAGCAGTACTCACTACAGCCAGCTGCACGTATAGGTAAACTCTTTCAGTACACTCAACAACTGCTCAAGGACCAAAAGGCTTCAATCACCCTCAGGGAAATAAACCTTATTGCTCGCTTGCAACCTGTTGCAGACGTCTCTCCTTGGGAGGTGAGCCTCCTTCATGCCCTTCGTGCTGCTATCCCCTATGTTGCCACTTTGCCCCTGAAGGACCTGATGACCAAAGTTGATACCTTTATGGACACTCACTTCACTACTTTCTAGACCGCAATCAATGCCTCCACTCCTGACGGAAGAGGACAACTATTCAACCTCAACCGAAGATGACGTGAATGTGGTAGGACATAGACACCCATCCTGTGATCCTGTGATATGCTGGAGCTACGACAAAGCTGTCCACCACCTATATATGCTGACCCTCGCTCACGCCCTAACAAACGACCTCCAGAGACTCTTACTGATCCCCATCGACCTCAGTTATGCTACTGCCACTCCAGATTTGGGGCTGCGGCGAAGAAATATGTGAAAGGTTGTCAGTAGTGAAAATCTTGTCAATATCCCATTGTTTGTTGAATAAACTTTACTTTGAATTTATCAGGCCTCTCTGTCAATACCTAATAGTCACCTCGCACAAAATCAACAGCATTCAAGTTAACCATAAAAAAAGACAAAACTTAATACTAGATCACACACAAACAAATATCCCCATATATATATATATATATATATATATATATATATATATATATATATAGTGCATTTGTGTTCACAGACACCGTCGCAAACAATCAGTAAAAAACAACACTTAACTGAACAACATTCACCAAACCTAACTCCTACACTTATTGCTTCAAATTGCCAGTAGAAAGGTTTCGGAAGCGTTTAAGACATTGCAACCTACAAATGACACAAATGAAGCTAAAATTAAGGCTCTTTATTCATATTTTGCTCTACGGCTCAATACGTTTTTTGATAGGTATCAATTTGCAGCATAGCCATATCGAAAGGCAAATGAAAGTTTAGAGGCATCTGTGACTAGACGTAAGACTTTAGTTGTTTCATGTTAATTTTTAGTTAGAAAATGCTATCATAGATCAACAAGTAGGGAAAAGGTACCGGTATGGCAGGATAAAGATTTAACGCTAGAGAAGGTATTAAGGGGAGTGTCTGCCATTATTTTTCATAGAAATACTTTGGGATATCAAAAATTATGAACCTTTGGCAGTGAACTGCACCACAACTTAAGAGTCAGGTGAGAAAGTATTGTACTAATTCTGCCATAAGCAATCAAGTTATTGTTTTTTTTTTTGTGCTAGAGGTATATTGCACTGCACAGGTAATCATAGTAATGCAAAACAATGTTCTAGAACTCACAATAACCTATGATAAGTATGCCATTCTTATAGAATAAGGAGAATATCAGATTAGAAATCGTATTTTTGGCAGATCAACACATTATTTCATTGACTACAAAACCCCTACACGAAAGATGGGAAACTGACTATTAATACCATTAAAAAAAAACATCATCCAACCCGTCAGAATGCGTGCCATCTATTGATCATGACCTCAACTAAAACTCGGTTGTAGCGTAGCGCGGCTTTTTTAAATGTTGAAATTTATTCTTATGCTGCATTAAATTTCTCTTTATAAATAATTGATTACTAAATCAATTATTATTGCTTGTTAACATGATTATAGGGCTCTATCGTAGCTTATGACTTATATATTAGGCATTTCTGAATCAAAGAAAATATGATATTTTCATAATAAAATAAATTTTTGAACATACTTACCCGCTGGTTATATAAGAATGGCTATGGTCCCTTGGACGCTCCGCAGAATTTCAAAATTTCGTGGCAATTGCAGATATGCTAGGTGTACACTAGCGCCCTGGCAGTAGATAGGCCAAACTATTCCAAACATGCCTCTTGGTCTCTAGAGGGGAGGAGGGCGAGATTATAACTTATATAACCAGCGGGTAAGTATGTTCAAAAATTTACTTTATTATGAAAATATCATTTCTAAACATAAAACTTACCCGCTGGTTATATAAGAATGGCTGATTGACACCCTTGGTGGCGGGTCAGAGACAGCAACATGATTGGAAATTAACTTAAGAGTTAAATATAACCACTTAAGAGGTTCGTACCTGATAAGGAAGCTGACTTCAATGGTTCTCTGTCTCATTCTGTCTGCTATCCTTACGAGATCCAGCGGTCCACTCAGGGGGCTGAAGATCTCTAGGAGCTGTCAATCGGTTCAATAACCTATAACATGACAGGACCTCAACTAATACCCTTGTTTCGGGCGCTCTCTAGGAAAAAAATTACCACCTAATCATGTGGCGGGATGTTGCAATAACAACCCCCACACCCTTGATCACACTAACTGACAATTGTCTCTTCAAAACAAACTTTCCCCTTACGTTGTCATAAACTGGACTCTTAGACAAAAGGAAAAAAAAAGGAAAAAAAAAACATGACCTAAATACTATATTTCTTAAAACTAAACAACCAAAAAATCACACTTATCACTAATCATACACTTAACACATAATAGATATAAACCATAAAAGCCTCCAATTAAATAAACCCTAACAAAACTTAAAACTACAACCACAAATATAAACTGAAATATTTTATAGATTTTTGAGAGGACACCTTCGTCCACACAAGGGCCAACAGTCTTTTATATTGGCACAGCACCACCATATGATGAACAGAAGAGTGTCTATTAATATGCCACAACAGCCTTAACTCTTCGAATTCATGGGTGTCATCATCACCATCATCATAATAATAATAATCATCATCATTCGTAATCTTATTTCACAGGCCAGGTCATCAACGGTTCAGCAATCCAAAAAGCAGTCTTAATACAAAATCAATCACAGGCCAGGTCATCAACGGTTCAGCAATCCAAAAAGCAGTCCTAATACAAAATCAATTCCAGGCCAGGTCAGCAACTATATATCAGCATTCGAAATAAATTTTCCAAACGAGGAATCACGGCCTGCCAAAATAAAAAAAGAAAAACACTTACCAACACTCCTAGCTAACATAACTATCGCACTATAATCAAAGATAAATAATAAATTGTTCCTATCATTCACAATCACGACAAGCAAAGATAAACAAAACTGTACTTACTCAAAAATAAACAAAACACCTCCAATGCTGGTAAGAAAAATAATAGTAAATCCAGCACTCGCATTACTGCCTCTAGCTGCAGTCAAATAAAAAAAGCATTCGCTCCGAAATATTTACCATTCTCCTAACCTAGCTAAAAGTAAACAAACAACCTCATTTATACCAACAGTCTTTCTCACAACAAACAATCGATACACTAACTATCTCTCTCTCTCTCTCTCTTTCTCTCTCTCTCTCTCTCTCTCTCTCTCTCTCTCTCTCTCTCTCTCTCTCTCTCTCTCTCTCTCTCTCTCTCTCTCTCTCTCTCTCTCTCAGGATTTGGCAAACAAAAATAAATAAAAATAAAACAAAAATTAATCCCCCACAAATCAAATCAAAGATTGCGGAAGATTGCTGACCAATCTTCACGTACAATCTTAAAACATATATAAAAGTTCCAAGAGAAGAACAGGGGTACTAGGAATTTAGGGAAATTTAGTGATGGATGTTTCACCTACTACTGCATTCGTTGTTACGGATGATCCCAAAACGTAACCATCCTCACAAAGAGACTGGAAACGGTATAAGTAATGCAAGGCGAATACAGGATTACCCCTTCAACAGGCTATATTCACGATGCTTTGCAGAAAACAGTTTGCTTAAAAGTTATAGAAGCTCCCACAGCTCTAACTTCATGAGTCGTTACTCTTTCGACAGCTTAAGATCTGTCACACCACAGTGTGAGAGAGCCTTTGTAATTAAAGTCTATACGAAATGATAGAGCGTTTTATACATAGATAGAGCAGGCTTCTTGACAGCGCACCAAAGAGCCTTGAATAGTTTCTTAACTCCTTTAGTCCTGTCCTGATAAAACTTCATCGTTTTACCCAGACAAAAAAAAAAAAACTCTCCTCAACCCTTCACAGACCATATTCGATAGGATAGTGATCTCGAAAGATTTAGGCCATGGATGAGAGAGAAGGACGTTTGTTAATGACCAAGAATCCATGTTGCAAGGCGCCTATGGCTTATCCATTCTGAAATCCATGTTCTTTGCTAAAAGAGTGAACTTCACTGACTCTCAACTGTTGCCAGACTTACTCAGAAAAGTCTCCAAAGTTAGACCTTGAAAAGGAAGCCAAGTGTAAAGGCTCAAATCTGTCACTACCGCGGAATTCCAGAAACAACCTCTAAATTCCAGGCTGGCGAACCTTTCTGATGCTTCTAAGTCATCTCAAATGATCTGAGAAGATCTAAAAGGTCTTTATTTGATAGATTCAATCTCCTGCGTATGAAGACAGCTGCCCGCATACTCCTCTACCCCTTGATGGTCGAGGAGGAAAAAATGTGTTTTCTTCTAAGGTCTAAGAAGAAATAGGCCACTTGTGTTCTAGAGTTACTAAAGAAGAGACTGCTTTAGCTCTACACCACTCCATAAAACCTCCTATTTGAGCTGCAAAACCTTGAGGCAATGGTCCTTTGTACAAGCGATAGCCTCAGCAGCCTCCTTCGAACAACCCTCTAGATCATAAGGGTTTTCCGAAATACTGGAGGCAGCCAGACCTAAAGCTTGATAGTTTAAAATAAAGCGTTCGTGATCCTGACACGGGGAAACTGACTGATGACATGCTTCCAGCATGCACGCAGTATGATCCCAACATGAGTCTATTATGGTTCCAGCATGCTGCATTTGCTCAACATGTCCTGAGAGAGAGTCAAGATCTAGACCGCCTCCCGAAATGTGTCTAGATCGGTCGCAAGAAACCAATATTGAAGCTAGGCTTGTTGAAAAGAAGCATCAACAACGTGAACCTCCTGCTGTGAGGTTAAGACCTGATCGCGTGTAACCAGCGAGTGTTCAACATACTTAAAGCCAAAAGCTTGAAGCGAGGGAGCGTTGTGGCGGGATGTCAACAAAAACAAACCCCCCACACCCTTAATCACTCTTACTTTCTCAATATCCCACAATACAAACTTTCCCCTGACTCTACTTCAAACTGGACTATTGCACGAAGGGAAAAACAAACAAAACATAACCTTAAAACTATATTTACCGCAACCGAAAACAAAAATCACACATTAAATTCAACAGACAAAATTTGCTGGATAAATAGATATCGGTGCGTAAGGGTACCAAGAATTCTCCAATAATCGGGAAAACAATAGCCTTTAAATATACCCAACACCGTCAGTCCACATACAGTACTGAAAACACTTACTTCACACACAGTACCGAAAAATACTTAAACACTGAAAAAAAATCACAACACTAAAACACCAGTCGTCCTATATAACCCAGCAAAAATAATCAAACTTAATACTAAAACATACGAGAACTTCTTAAATTAATATTTGTGTGTGGCCACCATCGTCCACAGACTCTACACACTGGCAACTCAGTCCTTATCACCAATTGCCACAAATCCCTAGCAAACAATCACTGCAGTCAATTTGACTGTCCAATAACATTGAAGGTGGTCATCATCATCATTATAATCATCATCATCATCATCATCAATCGGAATCTCAAATAACAGGCCAGGTCATCAACGGTTGTGCAGTCAAATGAGCAGTCCAAACAATATTAAGTACAGGCCAGGTCATCAACAACAAATCCACTTTCTAAATTCGGTCTCTCCAAAGGAGGAATCGCGGCCTGCCAAAATAAAAAAGAAAAACACTTATGAACACTCCTAACTAACTTAACTATCGCACCATAATCAAAGATAAACAATAAACTTTCTATCACTCATGAACGCGCCTAACAAAAATAAATAAAAACAGTACTTACTCAGAACATAAAAACACTAAACAGCCGGCTTTCGAAGAACAAAAAAAATGCAGAACCGACTCCTTCTATCGTTCGAGATCCAATGCTTTCGCCCAAGACATTCATCACCACCCTATCCTAGCTAAAAAGGTAAACAAACAACCTCAATTATACCAACAATCTTTCCAACTTCAAACAATCATTCGCTAATTACCCTTTTTCTTCAGCGCGCACCGCGGACACACAAAACACGCACACACAAACGCACATACACACATACTCTCTCGCGCACGCGCGATCTAACAAAACTAAGCAAATGAAATCTCTCTCTCTCTCTCTCTCTCTCTCTCTCTCTCTCTCTCTCTCTCTGTGACAAAACTAAAGCCAATACTGTAAACACTCTCTCTCTCTCTCTCTCTCTCTCTCTCTCTCTCTCTCTCTCTCTCTCTCTCTCTCTCTCTCTCTGACAAAACTTGAATAAACACGCTCTCTCTCTCTCTCTCTCTCTCTCTCTCTCTCTCTCTCTCTCTCTCTCTCTCACTCTCACTCTCACTCTTGATTTGGCAAACAAAAAAAATAAATAAAAATAAAATTAATCCTCCACATTCCTCCCCCCTTACTTTGCCAAATCCTCACACAACACTTACCTATTTTCTCATCACCCAGTCGCAATCAGGAACAGGGCCTCGGCTTCGGGTAACTGGGCCTTCATATACCTGCACTCTCTCATTCACTTCTTCCATGTCGTTTTCATTCAACGTACTATTACTATTCCCGTCTATGCTCTGCTCGTCTAAGATATCATTCACTATTTCATCTACCTCAGTTTCATCTGGCCCGAAAATCCCACTAATTTCTGTCAACAATTCATCCATTACATCTAAACCATTTTCTACTTTAACAAAAGAATCATTCATACTGCTTATCATTCTCCTATCTTTCATTCTCGTGTCCGTCATACGTTCTCTTGCCTCATCTAACGAAAAACCACACACACTATAAGTATCATTCATACTCATCCAAGTTTCATCTGTATTAATACATTTATCTTCCATACTCACCTGTACATTTACACCCTTGTCCTGCTTATTCTGATTGCCGCCTACAACTACAAAATTTTCCCGCCTTTTATCCCCAGTAAAATTCTCAGACTTCTTTTTCCTTCCATACTCTACTAACACCAATTGCTTATCTTCTAAACCTAATGCCTCACACATACTCGGTTCATACTTGTTCGTTTTTAGCCATTTAGTCATACCATTCTCCTGAATATATCTTGGTACCTCCTTCCATTTCCGCAACTGATTGTGGTGTGCCCTAACCTTTTCCACACTACCATCCACACTTACTTTACCTAAAACATAACTCAACCCACTAGAACCAACATCTAACACCTCATATGGACCTTCAAACTTATCACGTACCTTATTGACATTCATTCTTCCCTTTTCAATTACTTCTTTTAACACTTTCTCTCCCACTTTATAGCTTTCAAATCTCTCATTTGCTTTCTTCCAAACATCTCTATCATTCTCGGACACACTCAATCTCGGTCTTACTATCTTTTCAAAATTCAACACAAACTTACACGGAGACATACCAGTACTCTTGTGCACCGTCGCATTATACGCCCACAACGCACGCCCAACATATAAATCCCAATCATTATCACATGTACTCATCATCCGCAAAATTTCTGTTAAGGTTCTTACAGTCCTTTCAGCCAACCCATTCACACTTGGCATATACGGAGTCGAATACACGTGTTCAATGCCCCATTCTCTTAACATCTGCTCAAACTCCCATCCAACAAACTCCGGACCATTGTCACTTAACATTTTCGCAGGCTTACACACACTCATCGGCAACATCACTTGACTTACCATTCTCGCTACAGTCTCACTTCTTTTATTCTTGATGGGTACGGCATACGCAAACTTGCTCATATGATCGACCATGACAATCATTCCCACATGTCTTCTCGCAGTCACAGGCAACGAAACACAATCAATCACAAACATCTCAAATGGCTCTTTCATACGTAATCTCAGAACAGGCGGACTTGCATGCATGCTCTGATACTTCCCCTTCTGACAATCCTCACAAGTAGTCGCTACATCCCTACAAATTTGACTCAACCCAGGCGTAAACAACCTCTCTCGCATGCATTCCCACAATTTATTCTTCCCCATATGCCCATACCTGTCATGCACTACCATACACATACTTACAGCTGCATGCATTGGAAATACAGGAACATATATATCTTCATCCATTCCCCTATGCAAAAAATACACAATATTCTTACAAACAATAAATCTTTTAACAACTATCTTATACGCTTCCAAATCACACGGCCATTCTTCCACCCTAATACCATTTAAAATACATTCACGTAACCGATTTATTTCGAAACATTCACCTTGCATTTCTTCCACCTCTTCTTTGCTTAACAAATCATCTTCACTCTTTACAATATCAATCATGCCAACAAAATTCGCCATGAATACACTATTATCCTCGATTACTATTACCTTACAGCCATTCTTTGAAAGCAAGCCCTTACCAACATCAACTGACACATGGTGCAACCTCAAAAAATCTATTCCCATCAAAAAACAACTAGGCATTTCATTCTCTCCCATTACAATAAAATTATGTTCAACTTCCATACTCCCTAGTTTCACCTTCAACCTCACTTCTTCCCAAACAAGTAAACTTCCCTGACCTATTCCATGAATTCTCACACTCGTACACTGTCTTTTCACTTCCCAATTGTACCTCTCAATTTCCCTGATAACAGACTCATTTACTAATGACACTTGAGCACCCGTATCAATTAAACTACAATATTCATTCTCATTTATATTCACATACGTCATCATCCTTCCTTTTACACCATGCATACATACATTTACTCTCCTTTCAATTCTGTCACTCACTTCACCAATATGTTCATCATCATGTTCACTGTCCTCTATACCCCCATATCTTAGATTAAGGTCACTTGCACCATTATCCTTCTCACTCAACAATTTGCAACATTCCTCCTTACATTGAATCCTCAAAATATATTCCCTATCATTCTCCTTACATGCCCTATATTCCATCGGTCGATTCCATCCAAAATACAAATACACAGTTACACCATACAACATACTTACCACCATTAATATCTTTGATAATACTTCCCCTTCTAGTACACTACTCTCCTCCTCATATACCATTTCTTTTGACACTTCATTCATCACCCTTCTTTTAAGCTCGCTTACACTACCTGGTATTTCCGTATTTAAACCCTCTTGTACCAACTTACTTAGACCCATTAGGATACACTTATATACCATATCTTCCCCTTCACAAATCTGCTCCACAACTAAACCTTCAGGCAACCTTTCAGAATTCTGATTACTCTCTTTATCTTCCATCCTCCCATGCATCCTCGACATCGCATCTGCTATCACATTCTTATTTCCCGGTACATATTCTAACCTAAAATCAAATTCATTCAAATCCTCTATGGTCCTAGCAACCCTTGCATTCACACACTCTTTCCTTATCATATACACTAGGGGCTGATGGTCAGTACGTACAATGAATTTTACACCATACAAAAATACTTTCAATGCTTTCACACAAAATCGTATTGCAGCCAATTCCCTGTCAATCGTCGAATACTTCCGCTCAGCTTTATTAAATGCTTTACTAACATACGCTATTACTCTCAATTGCTCTTCTCCATTTACTCTCTGCATTTGAACCAAACAACCACCCATACTAACCCCACTCGCATCCGTATACAACTCTAGCATACTCGCATTTTCACTGTAGTCTGGAAATGCCAAAGTGACGTCTTTCGCGGCCTCTTCCTTCAACCTTTCAAACGCTTCTATCATCCGATCATCCCATTTTAATTTTGTACTATTCCTTTTACCCGTCCATTCATTCAAAGGCTTCCCTATACCTGAACAATCTCTAACAAACTTGCGCCCAAACTCAACCAAACCAAGAAAACCTCGCAACTCACGCACAGTCCGGGGACGTGGAAATTCTCGCACCTTATTCACAAACTTGTCACTCTTCCTTATACCAGATTCACCCACTACATGCCCAAGAAATTCCACCTCCCTGGACAACCATGTACACTTCTCAAGCTTAATTTTCACACCAACTTCAATTAACCGCATCAACACTGCCTCAAGCAACCGCATATGTTCCTCAACAGTCTCGCTCGCAATCAGAATATCATCTATAAAAACAGTCACCTTCTGTCGATCGAAACCAGCCAATACAACATTCATCGCTCTTTGGAAGGCAGCAGGCGCATTAGCAAGACCAAAACTCAACCTTTTAAATTGAAAGTGACAATTCGTACTTGAAAATGCGGTAATGGGCCCGCTCCCCTCTGCTAGAGGCATCTGATAATAGCCCCGCACCAAATCTAATTTAGTAAAAACTTTCATTCCATGCATCTTATAAACACAATCAGACACCACATTCATTGGAAAACGTTCTTTAACAGTCACCTCATTCACCTTCCTATAATCAATACACATACGTAAACTTCCATCAGGCTTTCGTACAGGGACAATAGGGCTATTCCAGGCACTCTCACTCCTTTCTATTACACCCATACGCTCTAATTCCTGACACTGCTCCTCTATCTCCTTGGCAATAGGCGGAGAAAAATGCCTGGGATGCTGATATATGGGGGTATCATCACTGAGAACTATTTTAAATTCAGGCAGCTTTGATCCCCCACAATCCTCGTCACCGCGACTCAAAACTCTCCGTCTATCCCATAACATCCTAAGCAATCGTTCCCTTTCGACCTCACTTATACTCTCATCTAACTTAATTCTTCCTTTCAATGTATCGTAATCCCAATCAACATCGTTCTTTACCTTACCAGTCATTACCTGTCTCGCCTTAACATATCTTCCATCCTCTACATCAATCAGTGTATACATACATCCCATGCAATCACCCTCACGTATTCCACGTACTCTCTTCCTCCTAACACTCGGCAACAACCTTACATACACCTGGGGTTCCTGCATATTCATAACACCATCATATATATACGCACTCGTTTTCACCAAATTACCTGCTTCCATACCTTCCACTACATATTCATCCTTGTCACTATTTGAAATTCCCAGACTGCTCGGCCATGCAACTTTTACACTAATAACCTCACCTTTCTTACCCGATAACTTTACACTTTCCATTGCTACCAACGGCACTCCCTTCCACACCTTCGTACTCACTCTGCCGTCTTCCTTTAAATAAAATTCCCCACAAATATTACCTTTAACCTTTATTTCTATCATATTCACACTTGGATGTACAATCATACCACATTTTTTCAGAAATTTATACCCAAGCAGTACGTCATATTTCTCATTCGCTCCCTCAACCACGTAAAAATCATTATCCTCCATCATCAGCCCCCCAATCATAACATTTTCCCGCAACTTCCCTTGCACAGGCATACGCAAATTACCAATACCTTTTACTTCACCCTTACATCCCTTAAATTCACAAACCTCTTTTACCTTATCATATGCATTCCTAAACATTAAATTGACACCACAACCAGTATCAATCAAACCAACCAACTCTACACCATTAAAAATCAATTTCACACTCATGCAATCATGTGCTCTTTCTCCCATCACATCTTCATGCAATAAACCCTCACGAACATGCATCACATTCACTCCCCACACACACGAGGACTCACCCAGCTGAACCCTCTGATGAATTAGTTTCCCGAACATCCTGGCTGACTTGATCCCTTCTTTCTACAAACCCTAGCTACATGCCCATCTGCACCACATTCAGTACACTTACCCCGCGGCTCCTTGCACATTCTAGCATAATGACCATCCTTACCACAATTACCACAAATTACATTCATACGATTATTACGGCATCCACTCGCTATGCGTCCAGTCATACCACACCGATAACACTTAACCACTTTCTCTTTCTTACAGTCGCTAATACGATGCCCTGTCTCTCCACACCCGAAACATGCTCCTAATGCCCATCTACACTCGTTCTTTTTATGTCCTACCTTCCCACACCTATAACACCTCTCTTCACGGATACCACTACCTAACCTAACTTGCTGCGTACTAGCACTTCTATCTCTCCAAACTTGGTTTCCCTGTCTAAACCCGTCATTTCTCGGAATGGGTATTCCTACATTACTCACCCTAACACTTCTATCTACTACACTATCAGCTGCCCTCATTGGCCCTCTCATAACAGCATCTCTAAAACTACCAAATTCTGGCACACTTTCCTCCATTCCAGTTCTTACACTCACAGATTTACTTTCTTTCATACACCTATCCAACTCGTAATCCTCAACTATCTCTAAAATATCATCCCAAGTCAATCTCTCTCTAGTCCACCTCATTTTCTCCTTCCGTTTCAAATTAATAAACTCACACACACTCTCTGGTACTGTACTCAAAAACTTCTTCATTAGTTCCTTATTTTCATTTATTCCTTCGTCCCCATTCTTCTTTCTAGCCAATGTTTCTAACCGATATACATACATCGAGATTGCTTCACCCACCTTCATTCGTGCTTCATCAAAATCATTTTTTCGCTTATACCTAACACTACCTTTCATACGTTTTACCTGTTCAATTATCCTATTCTTTACACTTTCATACTCAACCTCTCCTACACTCATTATCACCCCATACATCGTCAACAAATATCCTGACAAAAATTCTCCCAACTCCCTAGCCCAAACTCTCTTACTATCCCCATACTTAGCCTGACAAAACTTTTCATATTCCCTAAAGAAGTCATATACATCCCTACTGCTATGTTCATTAAAACTTGCACACCTAGGAACCTCTCTCATAAACACTGTCTTACAAACTTCCTCTACTTCATTCTCACTACTATCTTCACTGTCTACTCCCTTCTTGTTGCCTTCTTCTTCATTTGAATACAATGAATCTAGTTCTACACTCAAAGTCCTATCTTTAACTATTCCCTTCTTACCCTTTTTCTTATTTACCACCTTCACCCAATCATGATCATCCTCACTCACACCCTGACCTTTCTTCTTTTCTTTCTTCACATTATCTTTACCTTTCTTCTCCTTCTTCCTATCACCCTTCGTTCCAATCTTACTATGTCTAGGCCCTTTACTTTCAATATCACTATCACTACCTTCCCCATTATCACTTACCCTATCCTCTTCCACCATCAACCCGTTACCAGAAGCAGAAGCCACTCCTCCGACTGCACCTTCACCTATGACAGTTTTCATCATCCCCATTACTTGCCCCATCATAGCTTCCATTCGTTTCTCATTTTCTCGCATCCTCATCTCAACACCCTCTTCCACTCTCTCTACAGTTCCCTGAAGTTCCCTAAGTTTCCTTTGCATCTCCTCATTCTCACTACTTAACCTCGCATTCTCCAACAACAACCTCTCCTCTCGCTCATTAAACAACCGCAATTCCTCCTTTAAAATATACAACTGTTCTTCCAGTTCTTCCATTTCGATACCATTAATATTTCAAGTAATTCCAAAACCTATTTACCCTTGTCCAACAGTCCAGTTTCAATCCCACCTTCAACAGTCGTCCCTGTTTGGGCGCCAAATTTATGTGGCGGGATGTCAACAAAAACAAACCCCCCACACCCTTAATCACTCTTACTTTCTCAATATCCCACAATACAAACTTTCCCCTGACTCTACTTCAAACTGGACTATTGCACGAAGGGAAAAACAAACAAAACATAACCTTAAAACTATATTTACCGCAACCGAAAACAAAAATCACACATTAAATTCAACAGACAAAATTTGCTGGATAAATAGATATCGGTGCGTAAGGGTACCAAGAATTCTCCAATAATCGGGAAAACAATAGCCTTTAAATATACCCAACACCGTCAGTCCACATACAGTACTGAAAACACTTACTTCACACACAGTACCGAAAAATACTTAAACACTGAAAAAAAATCACAACACTAAAACACCAGTCGTCCTATATAACCCAGCAAAAATAATCAAACTTAATACTAAAACATACGAGAACTTCTTAAATTAATATTTGTGTGTGGCCACCATCGTCCACAGACTCTACACACTGGCAACTCAGTCCTTATCACCAATTGCCACAAATCCCTGGCAAACAATCACTGCAGTCAATTTGACTGTCCAATAACATTAAAGGTGGTCATCATCATCATTATAATCATCATCATCATCATCATCAATCGGAATCTCAAATAACAGGCCAGGTCATCAACGGTTGTGCAGTCAAATGAGCAGTCCAAACAATATTAAGTACAGGCCAGGTCATCAACAACAAATCCACTTTCTAAATTCGGTCTCTCCAAAGGAGGAATCGCGGCCTGCCAAAATAAAAAAGAAAAACACTTATGAACACTCCTAACTAACTTAACTATCGCACCATAATCAAAGATAAACAATAAACTTTCTATCACTCATGAACGCGCCTAACAAAAATAAATAAAAACAGTACTTACTCAGAACATAAAAACACTAAACAGCCGGCTTTCGAAGAACAAAAAAAATGCAGAACCGACTCCTTCTATCGTTCGAGATCCAATGCTTTCGCCCAAGACATTCATCACCACCCTATCCTAGCTAAAAAGGTAAACAAACAACCTCAATTATACCAACAATCTTTCCAACTTCAAACAATCATTCGCTAATTACCCTTTTTCTTCAGCGCGCACCGCGGACACACAAAACACGCACACACAAACGCACATACACACATACTCTCTCGCGCACGCGCGATCTAGCAAAACTAAGCAAATGAAATCTCTCTCTCTCTCTCTCTCTCTCTCTCTCTCTCTCTCTCTCTCTGTGACAAAACTAAAGCCAATACTGTAAACACCTTCTCTCTCTCTCTCTCTCTCTCTCTCTCTCTCTCTCTCTCTCTCTCTCTCTCTGACAAAACTTGAATAAACACACTCTCTCTCTCTCTCTCTCTCTCTCTCTCTCTCTCTCTCTCTCTCTCTCTCTCTCTCTCTCTCTCTCTCTCTCTCTCTCTCACTCTTGATTTGGCAAACAAAAAAAATAAATTAAAATAAAATTAATCCTCCACAGCGTTAGCTGAGTGGCCAGAGAGACGCGAAGGGAAACAACAGTCTGTCCATACTGCTGTGAGAAAAAGACTTGACTGTATGCGTCTAGCATGCGACCCTAATCCCGCATGTGCTTGCATTGCCGTAAGGTGTCAGCGTGCTGTATGTGTTCACCTTGCCGTGTGGATACAGCGCTCTGTGTGCGTTCTGCCTGTTGCAAATCTACAGCGTCCCGCGAGGAGGCAACAGCATCTCGTCCGGTCAGTGGCGCAAAGAAGCAACTGTTAGTCTATCATGACGCGGGAAAAACCTGACTGACCTTATCCAGCATATGTCCAAGCTGACACATGCGTCTAGGTTGCTTAGGATTTCAGATTGACCAGTTTGCCGAGAGCTGTCCGTGTGTAGCATGCGTCCGCATGAGTGGTAGTCGCATGTCCCGCAGACCGCGAAGATGAGACAACTTGTTGAAAGGATCAACTTTGACTGTCAGCATCCAGCATACAACCAGACTGGCGTCTGTGTCGGTGACTGCGTGAGGGAAAGACCAAAACTGGTGCTGCATCTGCATGACATCTGCTGTAAGGGAGAGACTAGACTGCCACATGCGTCTGCTCTAACGCTTCCCGTAACACGAGCATATCTCTGCGAGGAAACGTTACTCTGCATCGGAGAACTACGCTGTCTGATACTATCGGAAAAACGTTTCTTTGGACTATGGTAGTCCTTAGACTCTTTTAGGAGAAATTTCCCCCCCCCCCCCAAGAATCGTAAACGCCAAAAAGAGATGAAATTGACCTCTTTTTGCTCAGACCAAACCTACACTCGCGGGGCAGCGTGTGCGCCAACTCAAGCGTGAGCGATGGCTGTGAGAGATTATCAACCATAGTCCCGTGAGCGACCTGTGAAAGTCCTTATGACATTTCCAGCGCGCCTTGTGCGCGACCTGAACGTATCTAATGCTGCGAGATACCGTCAACAGTAGTCGCTAAACCCCAGAGGAAAGTACAAGACATTTCCCCGAACTGGGGGAGGAGAAGAAGCGTGAACAGAAGCAACCTGAGCACCTTTTCCCTCAATGAACTATGTGTCTCACACAATTTTGGTGCTGACAAGTCGCCTTCTTTCGAAAAGAAAACCTCCGGAAAACATCAGTTACTGCAGGATAAGTTATTAGAAAACATACGACTTTTGAAAGGTCTTGGACGTATTGGTTGGTGACTACCAGGTCTAGGTTTTGCGTGCTTCGACGAGGACAAACTCTTTCTTCCCTGAAAGTGCGTAAGATTCCAGAGGAAGAGCTAGGATTGTATGCGACTTGTCTGACTTCCGCTTCTCTCGTGGAAGAAAACACGCTCGATTGCTTCCAGCTTAAGCATCGCGACACGCCTGCTGCGAGGGTAAGTCCTGTTCGCGTGAGTACATGACGAGTAACTTCCTAGTCTAGTAGACAGGGAAAACGTAGAACGCCATCCTCATTAGGGAACTGCGTCCTAATACGCAGAAAAAAGTCACAAGATCCGTGATACCATAGCGATGACGAACTGATCGCTTCAAGGCATCCAAACTTCGCTCTTCTCAAGAGACTATGTCACATGGTTGTGACGTCATAGTTCGACTATCGTAGGCGAAGAAAAGATCTTTATTTCATCATTCCAAAGCGGAGAGGGAACGTCTTGGACTGCATCGACAGGATCGCTCGGTGGAACATACATTTAGCGCACAAGGTCCGCATTATACCTCAGCCTACTGACATTCCTTCTCCCAGGGGTTGGGAAGTAAGGAAGAGGTGTCGGGCTAGGAGTAAGACGAACACGAACAAACACCTCCTCCAGTGCACTGTGCTATGTTTACGAGTCACTGAACAAGAGCTTTTTAAACCATAATGTTATGTATTATTGTAATATTGTACTATATTATTTCAAGTGTTACATATATTGCGCAACATTGCATCATATTGCATGAATAAAACATGTTATGCTTTGTACATAAGTGTAATGATTTGTTTTGGTATTAGGATTAAAACATTTGTTGATTACCTCAGAGATAGGATGTGATTCTTTATAATTTTATACTGGAGTGGGATTTAAGTCTTTTCAGAGCGATGCTCTTTTGTTTAGAAATGTTTGGTTTTGTCAGATTGTGTATGACGCTCCACACATACTTAGGAGTCAGCTGTCAAAGAGCCATGTAGTCACATATATCATTAAAGGTGTATTTTAAGAATACCAACGTATTATTAAATCCCACCAAGAAAAATTGACGACAAAAGATGGGAACAGCTGAGAAATAATTACTAAAAATTCTTCATCTATGTTCCAGGTAATTATTATTGTTAATAGAACTTCCTACCAGTCATACATAAAAATTGACGACAAAAGATGGGATCAGCAAAGAAATAATTACTAACAATTCTTCATCTATGTTCCAGGTAATTATTATGGTTAATAGAACTTCCTACCAAAGTCATACATAAAAATTGGCGACGCCCAGGAGGACGAAAACACGCAGAAGAAACATTGAGCCTTATGTAGAAGGACGGCCAGCATAAGAGAAGGTCCTTATGTACATTAAGGGACAAGAGGAAAATCACCAAATGAAGATTGTACAAGCAGCAGAACAGGAATTTCATCAAACAAACAAAACAAGAAAGGGTGAAATTTAAAGTTGGGTAGGCTACAAAACAGGTAGGAAGTAAATTTGTGACTGCAGAACAGTAGCTTAACCTACTGTAGGTATTAAGGTAAGACTCAAAATGCTTTTTGATATAGAACACCCCGAAAGTTTCAGCATCACTGCTGAGCCCAATTCTGTTGCAACACAATGGCAACAGTGGTGTGAGGAATTTAAGATTTATTTAGAAGCATTAGGGAACATGAAGGATGTCCAAAAGAAGGCATTATTACTTCATACAGCAGGTAGGGAAGTTCGGGAAGTGTTTAAGACTTTGCAGCCTACAGATGACACAAGTGAAGCTGCAATTAAGGCTCTTACCACATATTTTGCTCCTCAGGTCAATAAATTTTTTGAAAGATACCAGTTTTCAGCGCAGGCTTATCAGAAAGAAAATGAAAGTTTAGAGGCATTTGTGACTAGACTAAAGAATTTAGCCGTTTCATGTGAATTTCTAGAGTTAGAAAATGTTATCATAAATCAAGTGATTGCACATTGCACATCACAAGAGCTAAGAAAGAAATTATTGCAAGATAAAGATTTAACATTAGAAAAGGTATTGATAACAGGCAGAGCTTTAGAAACATCAAATAGGCAAAGTAACATAATAGGTAGTTCTACAAGCAATAAAATGGAAAATTCTAAAATTAATACAGTAGGTTCTAAGTGGAAAACCATAGAGAATCAGAGAAGGAATATGTCAAAGCCTAGTCATAGAAAAGTGCCTAACACTAATGTTCATAAATATCAGAATCAGGCTTATACACAGAAACAACAGGAAAAACCCAAGTGTTACAGGTGTGGTAAAACTGATCATCTTGCATACGAAGCAAAGAAATGCCCTGCTACTGGACAGATATGCCAGAATTGCTGAAAGATGGGTCATTTTGCAACTGCTTGTAGATTCCCTAAACAGTACACAAAGAAAATAAATGCTACAGTTGATACTATTGGTTAAGAGAATAATGCGGAAAATGTTCATGATATTCAGGTTAGGTCAGAAACTGATTTTGCATTTCGCATTAATTCAGTCAACAAGGTGCAAAGAAACATATCATGGTAGAAGTAGTCATAAATGGTAAACCAATTTTGATGCAAGTTGACACAGCAGCCGATGTATCAATTATGTTTGAGAAAACGGCTAAAAGCATTCCTAATTTGTTATTAGAAGGTACAAATAGAGTTTTGAAAGGTTATAATGGTTTTGATATTCAGGTAATAGGTGCTCCGAACGTAGAAGTATAGTACAAAGAACAAAAATTAGAGAGAATGCCATTAACAGTAGTAAAAGGTAATGGACAAACTTTGCTAGGTTTAGATTGGCTACAGTATTTGAAGTTAGATTGGCCTAGTATTTTGAAGGTTACAGGTAGACAAGATGAACACAAAAATGAAATATCCATGGATAATATCACATCAGAGTTTCAAGACGTATTTGAAGATAAAATAGGTACTAAGGTACAGTAAAGAACGCAAAGGCAATTTTAGTTTTGAAACCTGACGGTTCACCTATATTTTTTGCTCCGAGACCAGTACCGTATGCATTGAAAAGTGCAGTTGAAACAGAAATCAGGAGATTAGAAAATAATGGTTCCTGGGAAAGGGTTACATATTCAGATTGGGCTACACCATTAGTTCCTATTGTGAAGGAAAGTGGACAGGTTAGGTTATGTGGAGATTACAAAGTAACATTAAATCCACAACTGCAAGTAGCTCAACATCCCTTACCAAATCCAAAAGGCATGTTTGCAACTATATCAGGATGCAGTGTTTTTTCTAAATTAGATTTAAGACAAGGATTTCAACAGCTTCCCATGGATGAAACTTCACAAGAATTATGTACAGTAAATACATCCTTAGGTTTGTTTAGACCAAAGAGATTACCTTATGGAGTTGCAAGTAGTCCAGCTATATGGCAACAAACTATGGATAAGATTTTTTCAGAAATGCAAGGAGTATTCATTTTTAGAGATGATATTTTAATTGCTGGTAAAGACACAAGAGTTTAAAGAATTTTGTAATGTCAATGGTATAAAGCATACATTTTCAGCTACATATCATCCATCTACTAATGGAGAGGCTGAAAGATTTGTCCAAACGTTTAAACACAATATGAAGTGTAGAAAAGCAAATTCAGGTAATATATTTCTGCATGTATAGAAATTTTTATTGTCTTATAGAACAACGCCGCAAAGCACAACAGGCATGACACCCTCAAATTTGTTGATGGGGAGCAGGATAAGGTGTAAGTTAGATTTGTTGTATCCAAGTTTGCAAAGTGATTTAGAAGATAAAGTGTATAAACAAGTAGCAAAGCTTCCTAACCCTGGAAAGGTATGATGGGTCGTTTGCGACCCCTACAGCATTTTCAAAACCTGTTTTTTCCCCATAAATCATCAGCTGTCTCGAATATGGAAGTGATCGACCTGCAAGGGGTGACTAGTCTACATGCCATTGTCTGCTTTAGGACTGATTTTCGTCTAACTTCCTCCTTCCCCGTTTTTTTACCCCCCCCCCCCCCAGGGGTCGACCTCGACCCTGACATACCTTTATAGGGGTAAGTGATCAAACAGCAAAGTTATTACATAATTATAAATTGTCGAACAGTGTTGATACTTGTTGGGTTCTTTATAGTTGAAAAGTGTGGATGGATGGTGTGTCTACCACTTGCATGACATTGGTTTTGGCTTAGATGCCATATATTGCCATGAGGTCCATTTTCCCTCAAATGCTGATTTCTGAATTTCTTTTATTTTTTGCAAATTTGATTTTTTTCTATTTATTTTGATTTTATCTTCAATAATGGCCAGCAGGCAGTATTCCCTCGGCATGGATGTCATCAACACACTTCTAATGGAGTTGAAAAGAGATGTTGATGATAATATGGAGCTTGCAACCCCATTCTTCATTTCAAGTGGTAGATTGGGCTGTAAGAGTTGTTGCGGTCTGCGGTCATTTTGTTGACATACCCGCAAGGTAAGTTAGCATATCTCTATATATTCTTGTTCTGTATAGAATTCGTGATATTTTGGTATATTTTAATGCATAAATATCATATTTTATAGGAGATACAATGATTTTCATAAGAAATTTACATTGTGAAACTAGGCCGTCAAAAATTACCTTTAGATTTCGCCCCTGTTATAACAGTAAATTACATCTTAGTGCACATTTTATTATGTATTTCTGTTCTAGGATAATATGAGTTTATTCTATAAAAAAATTAGCCTCTTCCTATTTCATTTGGGTACCCAAAAAAATTCATGAAATTTGGACAAATTTTTTTGGCCCAAAAAAGTTACCCTTTTTTTCTCATTTCCGATCTTGACTTCTATGGGTCCAACTCATTTACAGCAATTACACGCTGTTGCTTTGCCATCTAAGAAGGTGTCCCTACAGGGATTTATGTGTAAATGTATATTTCTATTTTTTGTGAATATATACGTCAAGTCTTTTTTTTGTATACTTAAATTTTTAATATATTTCCAATAAATAGTTATTTTGTAGATGGGTATCATTTATATTTTCAGTAGTTTTTAGCATTCTTTGAAGTATTTTTAGCAAGTCAAACAATACAGATTGATGCATAACTAAATTTTTCCTGAATTTTTTTCGGAGTCGGGGTCGTGCGCGACCGAGTATACCCTTAAAGGGGTGTCCGAGGAGCGTACCTATCAAGGGCTAATGTAAGACATTTTTTACCTTTGTCTGATGTCATGGTAAGATCGTACAACACTCCATAGAAGTAGGTACCAGGAGAGATTGTAAGAGAGATAGGAAATTTACATTATGATGTTCGTGTTGGTGATAATGTTGTAAAACGTCATGTTGATCAATTACAGCCGTTAAACAGAAAGACAGTAGAGCATGTGAATGTTAGAGATGAGAAACTTAAAGAAGTAGTTAGATCAAATGAGTCAAATATTAACCAAGATGGTCCAACATCCAATGTAGACTCAGAACCAATTCATGTACCAGTACAAGATGAGGTTAAAGTGCTTCCTAATAGGATTAACAGAGGAAAGCCCCCTGAGAGATTAGATTTATGAAGATTTTTACAATGTCAAGTTAAGGGGGAGGAGACTGTTATGTATTATTGTAATAAGGTACTATATTATTTCAAGTGTTACATATAGTGCGCAACATTGTATCATATTGCATGAATAAAACATGTTATGCTTTGTACATAAGTGTAATGATTTGTTTTGGTATTAGGATTCAAACATTTGTTGATTACCTCAGAGATAGGATGTGATTCTTTATAGTTTTGTACTGGAGTAGGATTTAAGTCTTTTTAGAGCGATGCTCTTTTGATTAGAAATGTTTTAGTTTTGTCAGACTGTGTATGACGCTCCACACACACTTAGGAGTCAGCTGTCAAAGAGCCATGTAGTCACATATATCATTAAAGGTGTATTTTAAGAATACCAACGTATTATTAAATCCCACCAAGAAAAATTGACGACAAAAGATGGGATCAGCTGAGAGATAATTACTATCAATTCTTCATCTATGTTCCAGGAAATTATTATAGTCAATAGAACTTCCTACCAAAGTCATACATAAAACATAATACATTAAATCATAAAAGATTTGCCCGTGGTGGGAGATATACTCTTACGCTTTATTCTCATAAAGGCCTTAATGCACTTCCTGCTGTTGCAGCTGCAGGCACTGCTGCACCAACCTCTACAGTAAGGTTCGTTACTGCATTGAGGACGCGTTATTGCACTGACCATAAGCACTGTCTCTTTACACTGTTACTCTTCTGAGAATGATTTAATGATAATTTATCTATTTTCTTATTTCCTTACTAAGCCATCTTTTCCTATAGGAGCCCTTTGGGTTAAAGCATCTTGCTTTCTCAACTAGGGTTGTAGCCTGGCTAGTAATAATAATAAAATAAATAGACACACCTTCAATGCAACTAGCGAAAACTCTGAAGTCGGAACGAGGAGCAGCAGTTATAAAATAAAAGGGAAACTCTTCAGAAAAACTCTCATGAGTTTCTGAAAGTCACTCCCTTCCTCCTACAAGACTATCCTAGGAAGAGAAGTCTTGATTCCTAGGAGTCCACTCCTTAGGATTCTGAATTCTGACCTCAATGCTTAGAGGTTTTAATTCTAGCTCTCCCAACCAAGAATTAGCCCAGCAGGCCTTAGTCCGGGAATATATCTTTCTAGTTAAAATATATTTCTTAATATAGCGTCTGGAGCTACAACGTCCTAAAGCTAGACGGTCATGATCATGTAGACATCAAAGTCTATTGTCATAGGTAGCGAAGCGTCCACACTGCCGCAGACGCTCCTCTCCGTTGACGTTCCGCTCCGTTGACGCTTCGCTCCGTTGACGCTTCGCTCCGTTGACGCACCGTTCTGCTGACGCTTCGCTCGGCTCTGTTGTCTGTTATGATGCCTGGTAGCATGCTCTTCTGCCTGGCGAACGTCAGCGCGCCTGAAAAGACTGACACTAGGCGCTAAGAGCGGTCGGTTGGCGTTGAGCAGGTACTCGAAGCGATGCATCCACCTTCTCCCACCGTTGAACGTTGCGGCTGGTAGGCCGCTTGTGCGACAACGAGTCATCACCGGAAAAGGCAAGTAGCCTGTGCGACCGCGTCAAAACCGGAATCGTGACACCAAACCCCACTGCCAACGCCAGGCTGATAAAACTGCATAAACAAAGATAGTAGTCGTTTCATGTCTAACAGCAAAGACCAAGGATCAACCTTAGGCAAAACGTATGCAGCATTATCTTCGTCGATCCCATAACACTCCCCACTGTCAGGAGACGAACGCCCATCTGGTGGAAGTGGGGGCACTACATCCGCTCCGCATGAAACGTAACACACGCAGAATGAATCTAATCTAGTTTTCAGCTTCGCGCCTGACCGCGTTTAATGTTAGAAAACACTATCACATTGCCTTATCTATAGCGAGGGTGAGCGTTCTGGTGATCAACAGAAAATGCTCGATGGGACTTCTGTTCGGGTTTTATAAGACTGTAACGCTCGGCTACCCTCTCGATTCCTTTCGCCGTTCGACTTAACTTCTCCCCTGGGTCCGGGAGCTTGACAGAGGTCTAAGACTAGGATGAAGACAGGTCCGAACAGAAGCACCCTTCACTGAATAAAATTCACTGAATAAAATTCACTGCCTAATTTAGCACTAAAAATTGGCATTTTACTCTTTAGTAAAAAGATATTTTCACAATTATTGAAAACCAAAGTATACGCGCTCTCAAACAAAATGAACCCCGTAGAGAGAGACTTATAATTCTGTCAATGGTTTGAATGGGAATGCAAAAGTCACTGAATCCCATATAAATGCAACAAAATATTAAATAAATAATACCTTAATAGATATAAGAAAAGAATATCTCTATAAATTGAAACAAACCCATAAATTAAGGGGTTCCAATAAAAGGCGAATTATCACCCGTACCCATTGGAACATCTACAATTAATATACGAACTATTTTAGTATTCCAAAAACCACCAAGTAAACAACGATACACAGAATCGTGCGCTACATCGTTTGTAAAGAATACTGCATCGTATATACATTAACTGAACTGTAACTTCCTTCAATCCCTGACTATAGAAAAATACTGAAAGGACCAATTAATTGCAAAATAAAATGTTCCTTTTATAAAGTACAACCTAAAAATGACAAATTCGAAGATAATTTGCATTTTTCCTAACCATACAAACCTTAGCTATTTACATTGGGGTTTACCTTTTAGCGCAGCTGAAATGACGAGCCAATAGTTTTAACGAGGGTTAATTACCCACGCGCTAGTTAGCGGGGGGTAGGGGAAGGGTAGCTTGCTACCCTTCCCCCCCCCCACACACACTGGTGACTTGCTTCACTTCACTTAGAGGTAGGACTTGACTTGGGGGTCAGGGATGGCGGGCACATATGTGTAAATAGCTAAGGTTTGTATGGTTAGGAAAAATACAAATTATCTTCGAATTTGTCATTTGTTCTGTAACCGAAATACAAACCACGCTATTTACATTGGGTGACTTACCCCTTAGGAAGGGTGGAAAGTCCCCAGCCTTACTGACTTCTGCTTGCCCGGGAGCTCGATCCCTCAGTGAGCAGCACTAGAGAAAGGGAGCCCCTGTACCTCACAAGTTCCTAGCATCGCTAGGAACGAGTGGCCTACATAAGCAGTGTGTGGAGGAGAGTGTGACTCGTCCTATGAATTTAACATTGAGACCTTCAGATAGGAATTCTAGGATAGGACGTTCCCAATACCACCTCGTCAGGGTATGGGAGACGCAACAGTATTAAGCCTAATACTAGGAGCACAAAGAAGCATGGGTTACCTGCAGAGGTCGAGGTCAGCTATGCGAGGACCAGGATGCTACTTCCCCAAGGGAGGGGAGAATGGAGAAAGAAGTAAGGGTCAGACATACTCTTTCATTCACGCAGACTAAGACCGGGTAACAACGCCCTCAACCTACTGCTACTTGTCCAAAAAGGAGCCTGAGGTTGGAACAGCTGTTGTGCAGCCACCACAGGGCCGATAGCAAACGTATCGAGGCTCCTGTGGGTCACGTCTTGCAGGTAGTGGGCTGTGAAGGTCGTCTGACGCTTCCAGACCCCAGCTTGAAGTACCTGCGTCACAGAGAAAGTTTCTCTTGAAGGCCAGGGATGTAGCAATACCCCTGACATCGTGGGCCCGAGGGCGACGTGACGGAGGAGGGTCAGGATTCAAGGCATGGTGGATAACCCTTCGAATCCAAGCTGAGATGGTGTTCCTGGTGACCCTCCCTTTAGTCCTGCCTGTGCTCACAAACAAAGCTCGCACTTGAGGATGGACTGCAGCCATTCTCTTCAAGTAGTGCCTCAGACACCTCACTGGACATAGTAGCTGCTGGTCTGGGTCGCTTGTTACAGAACGGAGACTCGCGATCCCGAAAGAGTCGAAGCGAGGATCCGGCACTCCAGGATTCTGAGTCTTGGCAACAAACTCAGGGACGAACCTGAACGTTACCTCCCCCCATCCCCTTGAATGGGCAATGTCGTACGAGAGACCATGAAGTTCACTAACCCGCTTGGCCGAAGCCAAAGCAAGTAGGAAAGCTGTCTTCCAAGACAGGTGGCGATCGGAGGCCTGGCGTAATGGTTCGAAGGGAGGTCTCTTAAGAGACCTGAGGACTCGAACCACGTTCCAAGGAGGAGGTCTCACTTCTGACTGGGGGCAGGTAAGCTCATAGCTACGTATGAGTAAAGAGAGTTCTAGCGATGAAGAAATATCCACGCCCTTCAGTCTGAAGGCCAAGATTAAGGCTGAGCAATAGCCTTTCATTGCAGAGACAGAAAGGCGCATTTCTTCCCGAAGATAAACGAGGAAGTCCGCTATTGCTGGAATAGTGGCATCGAGTGGAGGGATACCCCTTCCATGACACCAGCCACAAAAGACTCTCCACTTTGCTTGGTAGACTCACTCAGAGGACCTTCGCAGGTGCCAAGACATTCTCTCCGCAACCTGTTGCGAAAAGCCTCTCTCCGCGAGGAGACGCTGGATAATCTCCAGGCGTGAAGCCGAAGCGAGGCTACGGTCCTGTGAGGGACGCTGGAGTGGGGTTGTCTGAGAAGCTCGTGTCGTGGAGGAAGCTCCCTCGTGAGCTCCGTCAGGAGCTGCAGAAGGTCCGGAAAGCATTCCGCGTGATGCCATAGCGGAGCTACCAGAGTCATCGAACAGTTGATCGATAGGCTGGTCCTGTTGAGCACCCTTCTCATCAGACAGAACGGTGGGAAGGCGTACACGTCGATGTTGTCCCACCGTTGCTGGAAAGCATCTTGCCAGAGTGCCTTGGGGTCCAGGACTGGGGAGCAGTACAGGGGCAGCTTGAAGTTCAAAGCTGTCGCAAACAAGTCCACAGTCGGGGAACCCCACAAAGTCAAGACTTTGTTGGCTATCTGAGGATCCAAAGACCACTCGGTACTCACTATCTGCGAGGCCCTGCTCAGACTGTCGGCGAGCACATTCCTCTTGCCAGGAATGAAGCAAGCTGATAGTGTTATCGAGTGGATTTCAGTCCACCTCAGAGTCTCTACTGCAAGATGGGATAGCTGCTGCGAAAAAGTGCCTCCCTGCTTGTTGATATAAGCCACTACCGTGGTGTTGTCGCTCATCACCACCACGGAGTGACCCGCCAGGGACCGTTGGAACTGCTGAAGAGCCAGAAAGACGGCCTTCAATTCTAGCAGGTTGATGTGTAGGCACTTTTCTGATTCTGACCAAAGGCCTGAGGCCCTCTGGTTCAGAACGTGCGCCCCCCACCCTTCTTTTGACGCGTCCGAAAACAAAGTCAATTCCGGGGGAGGACGAGAAGACTCACTCCCTTCCACAGGTTCTCGTCGACCAGCCACCATCGCAAGTCCGTCTGTTCCAGAGACCCCATTGGGATCAGAATGTCCGGGGAATCGGATCCTTGATTCCACCGGGACTTGAGCCACCATTGAAGGGATCTCATCATGAGGCGGCTGTTTGGAACCAGACGAGCCAGGGAGGATAGGTGACCTAAGAGACGCAACCACGATTGGGCGGGGAGTTCTTCTCACCTGAGGAAGGGTTCTGCCACTCTCCTCAGCCTTGCTATCCGGTCGTCTGATGGAAAGGCTTTGTGGAGATTGGTGTCTATTAGCATGCCTAGATAAACCAGTCGTTGGGACGGCTGCAGAGAGGACTTCTCGAGGTTTACCACGATCCCCAGATCCTGGCAAAGGTCCAGAAGCCTGTCTCGGTGCCGAAGAAGGGTCGACTCCGAGTCTGCTAGGATCAGCCAATCGTCCAGATAACGAAGGAGACGAATGCCGTTCCTGTGCGCCCAAGATGAAATCAGGGTGAACACTCTGGTGAACACCTGAGGAGCTGTGGAGAGACCGAAACACAGCACCTTGAACTGGTAGATCTTGTCGTCTAGGCAAAATCTCAGGTACTTCCTGGAAGACGGATGGATTGGGATCTGGAAGTACGCGTCCTTTAGATCCAGTGTGCACATGAAGTCTTGTGATCTCACCGCAAGTTTGACCGTGTCTGCTGTCTCCATGCTGAACCGGGTTTGCTTGACAAACCCGTTCAGAGCTGAGAGGTCGATGACAGGTCTCCAGCCTCCAGTAGCCTTCTTTACAAGAAAGAGTCGACAGAAGAAGCCTGGGGAGCCATCGACGACCTCCTGGAGAGCACCCTTCTCGAGCATGGTCTCGACTTCGGCCTGAAGGGCCAGCCCCTTTGCCGATCCCGTGGCATAGGAGCTCAACGACACTCGATTCGCTGTCAGGGGAGGTTGAGATGTTGTGAACGGGACGCGATAGCCTTGGCCGATCACTGAGACCGTCCAAGCATCGGCCCCGTGTTGCTGCCACCTGCGGACGCAACGCTGAAGGCATCCCCCCACAAGTGGACACGCAGGAGGACTGCCATCCCAAGGGCTTGCGGCCACAGCCGCCACCCCTAGGAGTCTTGCCTCCCCTGGAGGACTTACCGCCCCTCTTGACCTTGGCTGGAAAGGGCTGGGGCTTAGACACCACCTTCTTAACTGCCGGTGCCTGCTTTGGAGCCTTACGAGGCTGCTGCTGCTGTTGCGGCGGAGCTGGATGCTTATAGGGCCGAGCTGCAAGGGCCCTATGGAGGAGGGAGTCCGTGCTGGATTTCCTCCACCTCTCAGCCGTTCGCTCCATGTCTTGAGGCTCAAACAGGTTCTCCCCCAGAAGGGAAGCATGTCAGAGCCTACACACATCCACGGCGGGGACCTTCGGATGGAATCTCTCGGACACAGCATCGCGACGCTTCAACACCGAGTTGGCCCACAGGGTGGTAACCTGGTGCGCCAAAAACTCGATGGAGCGGGTGCCCGAGAGCAAGAAGGTCTCCAGGGCCTTCCTATTGGTCTTCTTGGACAAGTCCTCCGAGAGCAATAGGATGCCCAGAGATCCTAGCCAAAAGTCCAGCCACAAAGTGGCCTGCATGGCACACTTAGCGACCTTCTCATGGCTAAGAATCTCTGCCGCCGAGAACGATACTTGCCGGGCAGAGAGCTTCTCAAGGGAACTCCCTTCGCCAGCTCCTCCACAGAGTGATGGAGAGGAAGAGCGAGGCTGGACTCACCCAGAATCTCGAAATACCTCCTCTGCTGAAGACGAGGAGGAGGGATGAGCTTGTTCCTGGCAGAGGAACGACTGGAGGAGGCAAGAATCGCGAGCTGAGCGTTGGCTCCAGCTCTGGCATTCTTCAGACCCCGAGACCAGGGCAGAGCCGCACTGGACTTAGGGGTCTTCCAAACGTCAAACACTTCATCTAAAATAGTGTCTTTGCCTTCACGGGGGGCGATGACTGGATCCATAAGCCCGTTAAGTTGCCTTATCAGGCTTAGGACCTGCCAGAAGGCATGTTCGGATTCCTGCTGATCTCCTCCCTGCTGGCTGGCCGCTAAGTCTCCTGTCCCAGGGATCTCTTCCTGGGGTGAAGCGTGGACGTTCCCCCGGGGAGCCGTGGGTTCCTGGCGAATCCTCGAAGATGATTTCGGGACGGTCTTGGAGTCCTTAGAGTCCCTCCTGGGAGGGATACAGGATCCCAACAAAGAGGTTCGAGGAGCCCCTTCCTCACGAGACGATTCTCCTCCATGAGGCGAAGTCTCCCCCCTTGGTGCCGAGGGGAAGACTACCGCTTCACTGGACTCACCCGAGGACGGAAAAGCCTCGTCCACGGGAGAAGGACAAAGCACTCGAGCAGGAGAAGGGGGCTTCGCGACAGACCTCTTGGGAACCAACTTCGCCCAGGGGGAAGGCACCACGAAGTCCACTCCTCTCTTTCTCTTCAGCGTAGGAGAGACAGCCGTTGGTTTGTTACCCTGGTCGGCGAGTGCTGGCTTCATAACCCTCACTAACGCCCGCGCCAGAGGACCAAACCAAGTCTGTTGCTCCAAGGACACAGAGTCCGAAATCCTCGCTAAAGGGAAAGGGATCGGGCGATCCTTTGGAGTGGACACCACAGTACCTGCCTGAAAAGAAGGTGGGGAAGCATGATGTACTAACCTTTCCTCAGTATTATCCTTGTCCTGCACTACAATCCTGTGTTTGGGTGGAGGCGATCCCGAGCGTTGTCTAGGAACACGCGTTCCTGCTGCTACCACCGGCTGCGAAATTCGCCGTGAACGATGGTCGCGCAGGCGAGCGGGCAAGCGGGCAAGCGATCGCGCGGGCGCGCAGGTGGATGATCGCGTAGGCGCACAGACGAGCGGGCGCGCAGACGAGCGGGCGCGCAGGCGAGTGGCCGCGAGGGTGTACAGGTGAATGAGCGCGTGTCTGAGTCGGCGAACGAAAGCGTTGGCGCGATGGCGAGGAAACGCGCTGCCGCGTGGGTGAGGAAGATCGCTGGCGATGTAGATCAACAGGCGATCAGTGGTGAGCTGGCGAGCGCTGACGTGCAGGTGGGCGATGGCGTGTTGTCGCATGGTGACGCGTTGGCGAGCGATAGTGCGCAGCACGCGCAGGTGAGTGATCGCGCGATGGCAAGCTAGTAGATGGCATACCATGTCCCTTCAAAACCTCTGGTCGACGAAACGTTGGAGAACGCATGCGCGCAGGTTGTAAATCACGCGGGCGATCCGGAGATCGCCGATAAACAGGTGATCGCTGACGCGTAGGAGAACGCTGATGAATAGGCGATACTAAAATCACCTGTGCGCGCTGGCGAGCAGGTGAACGCTGGCGAGCAGGTGAACGCTGGCGAGCAGGTGATCGCCGGCGCGTAGGTGATCGTTGACGCGTAGGAGAACGCTGATGAATAGGCGATACTAAAATTGCCTGTGCGTGCTGGCGAGCAGGTGAACGCTGGTGAGCAGGTGATCGCTGGCGCGTAGGTGATCGCTGGCGAGCAGGAGATCGCTGGCGAGCAGGAGGGCGACGCGTGAGATCCTGTGAAGGAACAGGTGGCGCGGCGCGTTCACAAACAGGAACAGGAAGATTGCAGGTGCGTGGGTGAACATGTGCTTTTGACACACACGCTGGAGACCGCGAACGTTGTTGCGCAGACACAGGATGAGACAGCTCAGGAGACTGATGCCGCGCAGGGAGTTCAACAGGAACTGCAGAATGGTCAGAGACCACAGGGCGATGATCCTCAAAAGAGCGCTGACGCACAGAAGAGCGCTGACGAGCAGGAGAGCGCTGACGAGGAGGGCGAACATCAGGAGAGCGCCGGCGAATAGGTGAGCCCCGACGAGCAGGAGAGCATTGACGAGCAGGAGAGCGCCAACGAGCAGGAGAGCGCTGATGAACAGGAGAGCGCTGACGATCAGGAGAGCGCTGACGAGCAGGAGAGCGCTGACGAGCAGGAGAGCGCCTGTGCGCTAGCACTGCATGTGGAAGGGAAAAATCCCTTTGCCCCGAAGGGACCGTTGCCCGTCGGGTGACGAGTTCCCCAGAATGTGAAGATCTAGCAGGAGTTGGAGAACGATCTGCAGGGAGGTCCAAAGGAAAAGGAGCTGTAGGCTGAGTACGACGAGGAGAGTCGCCTTCGGAGGAAGAAGATCCAAAAAGGCGCCTCTTAACCCCCTTATAAGGGGAAGGGAGGCCCTTGCGACGCAGCGGACGGTGAGCCTTACGGCGGAGGCGGCCACGGGGAAAATCATCAGGACCATCAGTCCTCCGAAGGGGAGTCTCAGTCAAAGCAGTTCCCTTAGAAGGGAGCTGAACAGCAGAAGAGCCCGTAGGACTCACTTCCCCCTTCGAAGGATGTACGGAAGGGGGAGGAGAGCCATCAGCACCATCATCCTCAACTGCACCTGCAGAGGATTGCCCAGCCACGTCGGAGGCCACTGCCACCACGACGTCGACGATAGACAGAGGGTCTACCTCTGCTACCGCCGGCGACTGCTTAACGGCGGCCCCCAACGAGACAAGGTCAATCAAGGCGACCCTGGAGGGCAAGCCCTTAAGCCCCAGGGAAGCCCAAATCTGTAAGATATCATCATTAGACAAGGAGTTATCAATGGCCTCCCCCGGAGGAGGAGCGGGAACCGCCCCGCTATGGGAGGCGACGCCCTCTCCCCCCACCCAAGGTCCGGAAACAGAACTAGGGCCTGCGCTACCACTCGGACGACTCTCCTTAGGAGCCGGTCGAGGGGGAGCTTCGGAGGAGGTTTGGGCGGCGAAAGAAGAATCCCGAGAATCTTCCTCCTTCAAGGCAACCCCCGAAGGAGAACGGCGGCCAAACCTCTGCCACTGGGAGGCCGACAACTCCCTACACTCACAACACATGTTTTCCTGGTCACACCGTCGGCCCCGACACTGAGGGCAAAGGGTGTGAGGGTCCGTATCTAAGGCCGACATAAAGGTCCCACAAGGGCGGCCGGCAACACCAGGGCACGTACGCATTGTAATATAATAATATAATAATGAAAGTCAACTTCAAACCAACACACAAGCTGTAGAAAAGAAAAAGCTGAAAAAAGATTAAAGGCTGTCAACGAGGACGATGAACAGACACGTGTGTTCACCGCCGAGCCAAAAGTGAAGTGAAGCAAATCACCGGTGTGTCGGGGGGAGGGGTAGCAAGCTACCCCTCCCCTACCCCCCTCCCACCCGCTAACTAGCGCGGAGGTAATTAACCCTCGTTAAAACTATTGGCTCGTCATTTCAGCTGCGCTAAAAGGTAAACCCCAATGTAAATAGCGTGGTTTGTATTTCGGTTACGGAACAAACTTGAGTTGTAAGAAGAATGTACTATTCATAAAAATCGCTACAAAGAGATATCGTAACGATATTGACAACTGCGTAACATAATTAAACTGAACGCTAGTTAATCTTTGAAAACAGATCGAAGATTATCTAAAGAAAACCTATTAAAAGGATAAAATTTTCTTAAAATAACAAAATCCTTTAACTTAATTTATAACTTAATACTTCAAAAGAAAGTACTGTATTCACTTATCATTCTTTGTAAAAATTCAAGTCAGAATTTTAGCCTATGTCATAAGGCTGTGACGTCATCAATGGACGAGATGTTTACATCCCGCCCTTATGCTTTCGTGAGGTTTAAAATAGGTAGAAAAACCTTCTAAACCTACCTTTTAAGTTATAAACATGAGATCACAGATCAAATAAACAAATAAGCGAATGCCAGAAACCAAAAATTAGGTATACATCACCAAAATACTTCTAAAATACAGATTAATCACGAGTGAATTCCAACACTTCTTGCTTGCAAGAGCGCAAGGAAGTTCTGAAGTGTTTGGAATAGTTTAGCCTATCTACCGCCAGGGCGCTAGTGCACACCTGGCATATCTGCAATTGCCACGAGATTTTGAATTTCTGCGGAGCGTCCAAGGGACTATAGCCATTTTCATATAAACAGCGGGTAAGTTTTATGTTTAAAACCTTCAGTTAATGTAACATTAATTGCTAAGTATCTTTATCTAAAATTGAGAGGGCAGTTAACATTAATTGCTAAGTATCTTTATCTAAAATTGAGAGGGCAGTTAGAATGAAACAACCTTATTCTCATTATCTTATTATTTCACTAATATAGTATACAATAATTATTTTCCTTTTTTGGGGCTTGTGCTTATGATTGTAAAATGTTCATACCTAAGCGACTGTACACAAATGTTCTTGCAAAGAACATAAACAGAGTAAAAGAAATAGCACATGCTTCATTTGTATGCAATAGTCATACAAGTCATGCAAACAAAACATGCATATATCAGAATTTAAATAGCAAACAAAGCATGGAATAATCAAAACCAATAATATGAAATCATAATGAAAAAGCAGACTTAACTTGCATGCTGATTAGGCAAAGGTTGAGCAATATTTGTTAATAAAACTAAGAAAAGTACAACAACAAAGTAGTAAAAGAAATGTATCCTTTTATAACAAATGCAATATTATATTTTACAGAATACTGTATAAGCAAAAATCTAGGTTTAACTTAATTTTCATAAAAAGCAAATAAAAATTGACATCACAAATCAAATAGGAAACAAACCACAGAGAAATCATTCAAGCAAAACAATTAGATTTCAAAACTACAAACTGAACTGTACCGGTGCCAGTTTTTTCAAAAATGTTTTCAAATGTTGCAGTACTGCACTCAAGAGTTGTATTTTATTGCTGGTGCTGCATGCAGATGTATTATTTGGATTACCTGTGAAAGTGGGAAAGAGTTACTAGTATAACTAACATTTTCAGTCCATAATTCTGTACCATAAAAATTTATCATAAAACAAATTACAGTATATAAAACAACATCTTTATATTATAGCAATAACATATTCATCCACACCTGCAAGATTTTGATCTGGACATGCATTTTTATTGAGTCTTGAGGAATCCAGAGTCACATAGTTATTGCAGGAAAAGTGAAGACTACATACTCTACAACAGTTGTATACATATTTTGTACTTTTATCAAGAAGACATTTAATATTGAAAACTCTAGTCCACTGCAGGCATCTGCAAATACATAGACATAGATATTATGAAGTAGGGTGGTAATTCATCATTTGAGGGAAGTTGAAATCCATGTCTAAGGGAAGTTACAATATAAAGTATTTCTTAATAATTATATATCTGATATTTAGGTACTTATTCCTAAAATATTATATACTGTACATAAAACAATACATATGTCAGACAAATCTAAGAACCTAGAGGAATGAATACAGTTTATTATATTTTATGATTATTTATTACGGTCTTGATCAAGTCAGAACCTACTTATAACAATTAATTAAAATCTCATAGCCCAATAGTGGGAGTTCTTAAAAATGCATATTCAATTGACACCCTTTTATGAAGGTAATGTAACAAACACTTCTGCCTGGTATTTTCTAGTAAAATGCCATTTCTGCAAGAAGCATGCACAGTCCTAGAAAAATTTTAAACAATTATTCTAATTGACTTGAACCATGTTTCTTTTTGCATCTAGTACACTACAAGCAAATATCATAAGTGTTCACAACTTGTTTTACCAATTTATTACTACTGTATTACTGCGTACATTTGCTGCCAAATGGTAAATTTACTTTGGAATACCATGTGGGGTGTTGGTACCAATTACGAGATTTCATTTTAAAAATTGAACAATTATGAGTGTCAAAAATTTACATTAATTCCCCTTGAATAGAATTAATCTTAGTTTTACGAGTATTTCCCAGTTTCTATGAATATATGTTTAAATGTGATTATTTTGCTACACAGAAGTAGTTTTATCATATTAACTATATCAATGAGTTTATATGAATTAGTATAATAATATTTAAATCAATAAGATACCTTTCTTGCAAATTTTATCCATCTAGATCAGATAAGATGACGTATCATCCCATTGTTGTCAAATTTCTTCTTGTGGAGATTATATATACATTTTTTTGATTATTGTAAGGGCACATGTCAGTAATTTAAACTTGCCTTCTGGATGAAACCCCTTTTCTTTGTATGTTTGGTTACAATTAAATCACTTGATGTTTGTTACGTAACTCTTGCAAATTTGTAAATGTGACAACATTGTACTCCTCCCGAGTTCTCTTCCAGGGTGGAAATGTGACGCGAGCGGGCTTCTACCAGCTGACTCCAAAAGGCAAGTACTTAGAAGATATTCTCCTGAATCCGACCGCCATCATCACCTCGTGAACCATCGCATTCTTGCAGCAATGTTCTTATAAGAATACTCTGTAACCCCATTTGATATTTGTTTAATTTTTATCAAGTAACGTAAATTTTGTTTATTTGTGGTAATGTTAATGTTCGCTCTTTAACGTAACTCTGATGATTTTTGTTTGTGTACTTTAAATATTAAATATATGTCAAACTTTTTAATTGAGTCTTTGTGAACCCGTGTGGCATCAACCCCAAAAGAATCGGTGCAGGAAATATAGTTTGAATCAAAGGTAAACGGCAGATGTCTCTTAACCCTGGATAGGTACGCTCCTCGGACACCCCTTTAAGGGTATACTCGGACGCGAACGACCCCGACGCCAAAAAAAATTCTTGAAAAATCAGTTTTTGCAGTAACCTCCTTTTTTCTTTTGCCAAAAAAAAACATCAATGAATGCTTAAAACAACTGTAAAGATAAATACTACTCATCTGCAGAAAAACTATTTATTATAAATATTTTAAAAAATTAAGTAGAAAAAAAAAAGACCTGACATAAAAATTCATAAAAAAAAGTTTATACATATATACACAAATCCTTTTAGGAATTGATTCTTGAATGTTTAGGACACATCTTGATGTATTTTGGATGAAGTCAGACCCATGGAGGTGAAGATCTGAAATGAGAAAAAAAGGGTAACTTTTTTTGGCCAAAAAAATTTGTCCAAATTTCATGAATTTTTTTGGGTACCCAAATGAAATAGGAAGTGGCTAATTTTTTTAGGGAATAAACATATGTTATCCTAAAATAGAAATATGTAAAAAAATCTTCATTATTCTGTAAATTACATTTATATCAGGGGCCATATCTAAAGGTAATTTTTTGAGTACTTAGAAATTTCGTAAAAAAATACATATATTTAATATATAATATGATATTTATGCAGGTAAAAATATACCAAAATATCATAAATTCTATAGGGAACAAGAATATATATAGATAGGGCAGCTTACGCTTCGGATATGTCCACAAAATGGCCGCCAACCACACTGACTCAGACTCCCTAATCTGCCACTTGAAATGTAGGAAGGGTATGTCAATTTCAAGGTGTTATTTACTAATCTAATTATTATTGGATATGCATAAAAATTGTATGGTGGGTTGCTGGATAATTGTCGATTATGTTACGAATATAAAATTAAAATTATGACCCAAAAAAATTTTTTTGAAGGGAAATAAAATCGAAAAAAAAAAATGTAAAACAATATAATATTTTAGCTAAAAAAAATTGATGATATTCAATCAAAAAAAAAGTAAACAAAATTTTCCGACAAATAAACATCTAGAGGAATCATTACTCTGTGATAGTTCCTTAGTACGTAGTAATTTTGAAAGAATTGGGAAAAAACGAAAAAATGGCAATCACCGGAAAATCGAACACATACCTATATATACGCCATATCTGGCTAAAAAAAAGATAGGCATGGGTAGCCAGATCATCTAGAAACACTTTCCAACACTATAAAAATATAAGTTTTGCGACACTACTTGCCAATTCCTTACGGTAACATAACTAAGCAAAAAAATGCAAAACAAATAAAAAGGGGCACTCGCGGAAAAATGGCTAACATTCTAATATACGGCATTTCAGAAAAAAAAAATTCAGCCACGTGCTAGGCAAACCATCAAGGCACATTTTCCGACAAATAAACATCTAAATGAATAATTACTCTGTGATAGTTCCTTAGTACGTAGTAATTTTGAAAGAAATGGGAAAAAACGAAAAAATGGCAATCACAGGAAAATCGAACACATACCTATATATACGCCATATCTGGCTAAAAAAAGAAGATAGGCATGGGTAGCCAGATCATCTAGAAACACTTTCCAACACTATAAAATTATAAGTTTTGCGACACTACTTGCCAATTCCTTACGGTAACATGACTAAGCAAAAAAATGCAAAACAAATAAAAAGGGGCACTCGTGGAAAAATGGCCATTCTAATATACGGCATTTCAGAAGAAAAAAAAATTTCAGCCACGTGCTAGGCAAACCATCAAGGCACATTTTCCGACAAATAAACATATAAATGAAATATTACTCTGTGATAGTTCCTTAGTACGTAGTAATTTTGAAAGAAATGGGAAAAAACGAAAAAATGGCAATCACAGGAAAATCGAACACATACTTATATATACGCCATATCTGGCTAAAAAAAAAAAGGCATGGGTAGCCAGATCATCTAGAAACACTTTCCAACACTATAAAAATATAAGTTTTGCGACACTACTTGCCAATTCCTTACGGTAACATGACTAAGCAAAAAAATGCAAAACAAATAAAAAGGGGCACTCGCGGAAAAATGCCCAACATTCTAGTATACGGCATCTCAGATAAAAAAAAAAAAGACATGCACGTGTTAGCCCAACCATCAAGGCACACTTTCTAACACATAAACATGAAAAAAAAATCAATAATATACGGCAATTCCTTACTACGTAGTAAATTTTTACAAATATTGAAAAATAACAGAAATTGGCAACCGCAGTTAAATACCCAATATACCAATAACTACGTCGTATCTGACAAAAACAAAATCACGCATGGGTAGCCAGATCATCTAGACACACTTTCCAACACTAAAAAAGCAAAAGTTTTACGACACTATTTCGCAATATCTTACGGAAAAATGACTTGGCAAAAAAATGAAAAAAAATGAAAAAGGGACACTCGCGGTAAAATGCCCGACATTCTAATATACGGCATCTCAGATAAAAAAAAAGACATGCACGTGTTAGCCCAACCATCAAGGCACACTTTCTAACACATAAACATGAAAAAAAATGAATAATATACGGCAATTCCTTACTACGTAGTAATTTTTACAAATATTGAAAAAAAACAGAAATTGGTAACCGCAGTTAAATACCCAATATACCAAAAAATACGTCGTATCTGACAAAAACAAAGTCATGCATGGGTAGCCAGATCATCTAGACACACTTTCCAACACTAAACAAGCAAAAGTTTTACGACCCTATTTGGCAATATCTTACGGAAAAATGACTTGGCAAAAAAATTAAAAAAAATGAAAAAGGGGCACTCGCGGTAAAATGGTCCTCGTGGTGATGAACGACATTTTAACTAAAAAAAAAATCATGCACATGGTAGCCAAACAATCCACCAAGACTTTCCACAACTGATAACCTATACAAGTTGCACCATTCTACGACAATTTCATAATACGTAATAACTTTGATAATTATGCAAACTACCTTAGAAGGGTAAACTCGGTCGCGCTCGACCCCGACGCGTTTCAGAAATCGGGGAAGGAGTACAGCTACAGCAATGCACATCTGGACACTACTAGAGCGTGTAGGGGAGACACCTCCTGCAGGTCGATCACCCACAAATTCAGTCACGGGGGTGAGTCACGTGAGAAAAACCTGTTTTTTTTTTGACGCTCGGGGTCGCAAACGACCCATCGTACCTATCCAGGGTTAAGTAAGTTTGTTTCTCAGTTCTGTAACTTGGCCTCGTGCAAAGCTGGTGCACAAGGGTTTACAGTTTAAAGAAAGTTATCATATGTGGTTGAAAATTCCCCAGTTTTTCACCACAATGAGCATATAATGCAGAAACATAGATGAAAGAGTAAGAATGGATCTTGTGGGAGCAGATATGCTGGTTTGCATGTAATTTTTTATTTTATTTTGAATGCTTTTATCCATACATATAGGAAAAATCAATCATAGATTAAAAGGTTAGTCAACTTGAAATTAAAGTAAAACACTCCAACTTAAGTAACCTACTTATGCTCTCCCATAGGAATGCTCCCACAAGATCCATCCTTCCTGATGAAACAACTTTGGTTTGCTAAATAGTTGCTTATTAGGGAAAAATTAAGGTAAACATTTATAACTACAACCCAAGGGTAAGCTGCTGAGAATATAACATAACTACAGTATATATATATATATATATATATATATATATATATATATATATATATATATATATATATATATATATATATATATATATATATATATACATATATATATATATATATATATATATATATATATATATATATATATATATATATATATATATATATATATATATATATATATATATATATATATATATATATATATATATATATATATATATATATAAAAGTTGCTGTGAGTAGCCTATCTGGAAAAGGCATTAGCCCAGCGGCATAGTAAGAAATATGAAACCAATTGTTCAAATTGTTCTAAAAGCACCAAAATTGGCACACATGTGGATTAATACATTCTGAACAATTTTGGATATGGAGGCATTCAAGATTCTCCCCGTAGCACATTTGGCGGCCATTTTTCAAAATGGCCGCTATTTACCGTTAGCGTCATTGAATATGTACCATAATTTGTCTTTTTGTGGATGCTAAAGGTGATAAGTGTGCTAGAGGTGATAAGTATTGTACAATTACACATACATCTGTGCTTACCAAATAATTTGGCTACCATTTCACAAGAAAATGAATTTTACTTTGCAGCGGCAGCGTTGGTGGCAGTGACGGCGGCTGCAGTAATAGTATAGTGTTGATAGTCATGGTGCTTGTAGTAGTAACTTGTGGTAACATGGTGGTGTTTTGTGTCTTTGCAGGTGAGGCAGCAGCAGCACCACCTGACATCAGAGACGCGTTGTTCCAGACTGCAGCCATGGCAAAGAAGTTCCAACTGGTCGATACTTTTGAGCAACGTACTCCCACAACACCTCCTGAGACAAACTGGAAGCTGTGTCTTGTATGTCAAGAGGAGACAACAGAGTCACTTGTCTGCCCAGTACTGTCTAAACGCCGAGACCCTGGGAGTGGATATACGACAATGGCTGCAAACTTGGTCAAATTTGATGAACTCGGAGAACTGCCAAGAACTGTTCAGTTACAGAGACTAGATGAAGGACAAGGTGTTGAGGCGACAATGGTTGCCCACCAGGCCAAGTGGCATAAAACATGTATGCTCAAATACAATAACACAATGCTACGAAGAGCAGAGAAGAGACGCATCGCAAGCAGCTCAGCATTTGATAGTACTGACAATGTCCAGGCCAAGCGCGCCAGAACACACTCTTCAGAAGCCACTACCAGCGGCACCTCCTGCTTTTTCTGTGGAAAGTCTGGCACAGAGACCCTACATGAAGTAACAACCTTCCAGGTGGACACACGCGTACGGAAGTGTGCAGCGCAAGTTGGGGACAATGAACTCATAGCCAGGCTCAGCATGGGTGATATGGAATATGCACAGCAAGTGTTCATCCCATACGTTGTACAACGTTTCCAACATGTATCACGTCTTGACCTTGTGTGGGACAGCTACAGAGCAGATTCCCTGAAGGCATCAACCAGAGAACAGCGTGGAAAGGGAGTACGTCGGCGTGTTGTCGACTCAGCAGTCATACCAGGAAATTGGCAAAGTTTCCTGCGAGTTGATAGCAACAAAGTGGAGCTCTTCAGCTACCTCTCCACCATGCTTGCAGAGTCCTTTCAAGAAGAAGGCAAGGAACTGGTCGTCACTGATGGGGAGCAGGTGATCTGTGTTCCACAGCAAGAGGATGTCAACTCACTCGCACCATGCAACCAAGAAGAGGCAGACACCCGCATGATGCTACATGTAGCACATGCTGCACAACATGGTCACCACCAGATACAGGTTCGAACAGTAGACAGTGACGTCGTGGTCCTAGCAGTGATGGTAGTCCAGAAACTACCAGCTGGAGACGAACTCTGGGTAGCCTTTGGGACAGGCAAGAACTACCGCTACATTGCAGCCCATGAAATAGCTTCCTCCCTTGGTCCGGAGAAGGCATGTGCTCTTCCAATGTTTCATGCCATCACAGGGTGTGATACTGTGTCAGCCTTCGTCGGACATGGGAAGAAATCTGCCTGGGCAACATGGAACACGCTGCCAGAACTCACTGATGCCCTGCTGAGTCTGGCAAATGCACCCACAAGCATCCAAGAGGATACAATGCATGTCATCGAGAGGTTTGTCATACTCCCAATATTCACGAAATGTATGACAGTGATAGGAATTGGTATGTTTATTTCATATTTCTAGAGATTTTCAAGATATGCAAATATAACTTTAAGGTATTTATTTTAAATACAATTGGCGCCTCTAAATGACAAGAAAATATAGTTTTTCTAATTGATTTTGATATGTTTTGCAAGATAGCTTCATTTCCATTGCAAATTACTGTTGACATGGTTAGGTAACTGTTGGCATGGTTATGGTACTGCTGATATGGTTAGGTTTACTGTTGACATGATTATTATTATTATTATTATTACTATCCAAGCTACAACCCTAATTGGAAAAGCAAGACGCTATAAGCCCAGGGGCTCCAATAGGGAAAAATAGCCCAGTGAGGAAAGGAAATAAGGAAATAAATAACTGAAGAAAACAAATTAACAATAAATCATTCTAAAAAAAGTAATGTCAAAAGAGATATATCATATATAAACTATTAACAACGTCAACAACAAAAATGTCATATATAAACTATAAAAAGACTCATGTCCGTCTGGTCAACAAAAAAGCATTTGCTCCAACTTTGAACTTTTGAAGTTCTACTGATTCAACAACCCGACTAGGAAGATCATTCCACAACTTGGTAACAGCTGGAATAAAACTTCTAGAGTACTGCGTAGTATTGAGTCTTATGATGGAGAAGGCCTGGCTATTAGAATTAACTGCCTGCCTAGTATTACGAACAGGATAGAATTGTCCAGGGAGATCTGAATGTAAAGGATGGTCAGAGTTATGAAAAATCTTATGCAACATGCATAATGAACTAATTGATCGACGGTGCCAGAGATTAATATCTAGATCAGGAATAAGAAATTTAATAGACCGTAAGTTTCTGTCCAACAAATTAAGATGAGAATCAGCAGCTGAAGACCAGACAGGAGAACAATACTCAAAACAAGGTAGAATAAAAGAATTAAAACACTTCTTCAGAATAGATTGATCACCGAATATCTTAAAAGACTTTCTCAATAAGCCAATTTTTTGTGCAATTGAAGAAGACACAGACCTTATATGTTTCTCAAAAGTAAATTTGCTGTCAAGAATCACGCCTAAAATTTTGAAAGAGTCATACAAATTTAAAGAAACATTATCAATACTGAGATCCGGATGTTGAGGAGCCACCGTCCTTGACCTACTTACAATCATACTTTGAGTTTTGTTAGGATTCAACTTCATACCCCATAATTTGCACCATGCACTAATTTTAGCTAAATCTCTATTAAGGGATTCACCAACCCCAGATCTACATTCAGGTGATGGAATTGATGCAAAGAGAGTAGCATCATCTGCATATGCAACAAGCTTATTTTCTAGGCCAAACCACATGTCACGTGTATATAGTATGAAAAGTAATGGGCCAAGAACACTACCCTGTGGAACACCGGATATCACATTCCTATACTCACTATGGTGCCCATCAACAACAACTCTTTGAGATCTACTACTTAAAAAATCAATAATAATGCTAAGAAACGACCCACCCACTCCCAACTGTTTCAGTTTGAAAACAAGGGCCTCATGATTAACACGGTCAAAGGCAGCACTAAAATCAAGGCCAATCATACGAACTTCCCGACCACAATCAAGGGATTTCTGTACTGCATTGGAGATTGTAAGAAGGGCATCACATGCTCCAAGGCCTTTCCAAAAACCAAATTGCAAACTAGGGAATAGATGATTACCTTCAGCAAACCTATTAAGACGTTTTGCCAGAAGACGTTCAAAAACTTTAGATAATATGGGAGTTATGGAAATTGGGCGGTAATCAGTGGGACTTGAGCTACCACAAACACATTTACATAGAGGAGTAACATTACCAATTCTCCAACAAGTGCTAAAAGCTCCTCTTCTTGCTAACTTGCGTAAAATAACAGATAACTTTGGAGCTAAGAAATCTGCTGTCTTTATAAAAAACAAAGGAAAAATACCATTAGGGTCTACACCTCCATAAGCATCAAGGTCCATCAACAGAGCTTTAATCTCACGAGATCGAAAAGCTAAACTTGTTAGTTTAGCCTCAGGAAAACAGGAATGAGGAAGTTCAAGTTTTTCATTACTCTGTTTACTGTCAAAAACATCAGCCAAAAGGGTTGCCTTTTCCTTTGGACAGTGAGTGACTGAGCCATCTGGTTTAAGTAAAGGAGGAACTGTTGCATCTACACCAAAGAGTGCAGATTTAAGGGTAGACCACCATTTATATTCCTGAGTTGTACCAGAGAGGGTTTCTTTTATGATTAAATTGTACTCCTTTTCAGTTGAGGCATAAACTCTCTGAGCAAATGCTCGAAGCTGAGTATAGTTGTTCCAGGTCAAATCTGATCTGTTACCCTTCCAAAGGTGATAGGCCTCCTGCTTCTCCAAATAAGCACGTCTACAATCATCATTGAACCACGGTTTGTCCTTCATTCGGTACCTTAGCACACGAGAAGGGATACGCCTATCAATTATGTTGACTAGATTCTCATTCAAAGGGACAACAGGATCTACACTATTATATAATTGTGACCAATTCAAGCACAAAAGATCATGAAAAATCCCATTCCAGTCTGCTTGGGATTTCATATAAATTTTACAAGAATATGATATATCAGGGACAGGCTGCTCAGTCTTCACTAATAATGAAATCAAGGCATGATCAGAAGTCCCGACTGGAGAACCAACCTTACTAGTTATAACGCCAGGGGAGTCAGTGTATACGAGGTCCAAGCAATTACCAGACCTGTGAGTAGCTTCATTTATGATTTGCTCACAGCCTGATTCTGAGGCAAAGTCTAAAGCTCTTAAGCCATGGCGATCGGTAGGAGAGATAGAACTCAACCACTCCCTATGGTGAGCATTAAAATCACCAACAAAGACAAACGAAGCCTTTCTATCATCTTCTTGTATCTTAGCCATAATGGTAAGAAGACAATCAAAGATAGAATCATCCATGTCTGGATTCCGGTAGATTGAACACAAATAAAAGTTGTTATGCCTGCCACAAACTTTTATTACCTGAATCTCATGACATCCACATTGATAGCAGGACTTATGAGAAGCAGGGTACTCGGTCCTAATATACACCGCCATTCCCCTGGCCCTAGGAATGGAATCACGTTTCAGCATTATTGGCTTCTTAAAACCAGTTATAAGGAGCTCAGATGAGTGCCTCATATTAGAAACCAAAGTTTCTGAGCACAAAAGAATATCATACTGTCTGGACGCAACTGTAAGGTCTCGGATATTTGCATGAAGACCACGAATATTGCAATACAGAAGACGACATTGACGAAATCTAGGACGTACTGGTCCCGGATTTTGCTCAATGTCTCCAGACAGCATAAGAATTAATAGAAATAAAAAAGAGACATCATACTTAAAAACTAGATTAACAAGAATTAAAACAAAAACAATATGTACAGAATAATAATAAAAGTGATTGATGATATCCATAGACTATAGTAAAAAGTCGGAAAAACTGGTCAACATGGAGGAGCCGATACACCATGCAAGGCTAAATACCCTCCAGGATAGCCACTTCAACTGAAGGGAGGACAGTAAGGATGGTTTTGAGAAGAAAAAATCAGAAAAAGGAAAAGACAACCTCTTGATAAACCACCAGGCATCCATGGCCCTTCTATTAAGCCTGCCCAACACACCATTTCAAAAAAACAAGAGGAAGAAAAAAAAATAAGATAGAATAGTGTGCCCGAGTGTACCCTCAAGCAAGAGAACTCTAACCCAAGACAGTGGAAGACCATGGTACAGAGGCTATGGCACTACCCAAGACTAGAGGACAATGGTTTAATTTTGGAGTGTCCTTCTCCTAGAAGAGCTGCTTACCATAGCTAAAGAGTCTCTTCTACCCTTACCAAGAGGAAAGTACTTTACACTGAACAAATTGCAGTGCAGTAAATTAACCCCTTTGTGAAGAAGTGTTAAGTATCTCATTGTTGTCAGATGTATGAGGAAAGACGAGAATATGTAAAGAATAGGCCAGACTATTCCGTGTAAGTGTAGGCAAAGAAAAAATAAGCCGTGACTAGAGAGAGGGGTCCAATGCAATACTGTCTGGCCAGTCAAAGGATCCAATACCTCTCTAGTGGTAGTATCTCAACGGGCGGCTGGTGCCCTGGCCAACCTACTACCTATTATCACAAAAGGGTTCCCACCTGCCAGTCATCAAGAACTCGTGTGTTAAGCGTGTGCGCCCAATTCTAAGGTTAACAAAGGACTGTTTTCAACCTTTTATGCATAGTATCATATTTCCACTGATGTCTAGTATTTGAGATTTCAATTTCATTCCGATCAACAGAATTCCAGTATGTTGCCAAATATCACCGATTTCTTTGTAGGAAATGTCATCATAGATATTTTTCACATAGTAGTTTTTCTGATGCCTCTTGTACTAATTTGTACCCTGCTTCATTTCCTGGTACACCCACATGAGCTGGAACTACTGATGAACACTACCAGGAAGGTTAGGTTGGTTGTTAGGGTTTCAAATGGCAAGAATATTTTTGGTATTATTTAGTTATGGACATTAATAAGGTAACCTATACAAATCAAGAAAAACGTTAGGTTAGGTTAGGTTAGTGCACAACTACAATGTGACGTGCAATAACTGGTCATATAATGCATTAGTATGCCATTTTCTCATGTAGAATTCTTGGCTCGGGTTTTCCCATTTCCAGTGTTTTTTTATGTATTTCGAATTCAGTATATACCTGTATACCGGTCCATTTTTATATTTTGCCCTGTTTTTACCTACTTTGTCTCCCCCACCCAAAACCCCTCTTCCCAAGGAGGGGTGGGGTGGTGGAAAGATAAGAATTCATTTGCGATGAAAATAAACCTCAAAATCATTCAAATCACATCATAATACAACAAAAAAACCTATATTTTATGTTGAAAGCAATTAATGTCCATGAGTAAAAAATACCATATTTTTTTTCTAGTCGAAAATCACATATAAATATATTTTCTTTCCGCTTAGAGGCGTCCACCTTATTGTAAATATTTTCCAATATTTATTTCGGAATAACACTGCACCGACATTCAATTTTGCTTTGGTCTATTTTATTTCTTCATCTTCTCTAAAAGTCATCATGTACTTTGTAACAGATGTACTGATTTTATTACCTTTCTTTATTCTGAGGAAAAGCATTTAAAATCAGATGGGGAAAATCATTTTTCGTCCTATTGCAATTTGCAAACCACACACAGGGGTGATGAAACTACGCCCACTCATGATTGAAATGGAATGCGCCGCTTTGTAAACAAACAAACGATGTAGGGAGGTGCAATGCTACCGCCATCTTCATTTCATGCCAGGTACTAATTTGTATGCGGCCGATGCGGCTGTGGCTGGAGCTTATCATCTTTCGTGTATTGTCTTTGATTGACTCGGTGAATACTAGCCTTTTGCTCTTTGTGTGGTCACTGTATTCTGGCTATTTATAGTGCTGGTCAACTGAAGTGCTATTCTTATCATGCCTAAAAGCAAAAGAAGTATACTTTATAAGTATAGGGAAAAATTACCCTTGTAAGGCTGAGCTGAGAAAGAAAGCGGGAGTGATGGTACTCCAATGGGATTTGTGTGCGTGGGGGCTGGGGCGGGAGGACTTTTGGCACGTTTCCAGTAATTAGCAGAAAAAGCTATATAGTAAGTATTTTTTTAAAGTAATTGATATTAATATTGATATCTTTATTGGACTTTGTAAAAATAAAAGTGTGTTATAAACATTAGTAGTGCAGCCCAAGTCCATTAGGCATGAAATTTTTATATGGACCAGATTTAGTTATCATAAAGATAAGGACATGCAAGTGTTATGGCCTAGTTGAAGACACACTAACACATACAAATACATGTACATATAGACCTACATATGTACATGCATAAACATATAATAAATACAATTTGTACAGATACACGCACAAACAACACACATACTCACACATACATACAGCCTAACATACATATACAAATACATACATAAAGAAATACAAATATGAACCTTCATACAAACATACACACACATACATATGCACACATAACTACATATACATACACATACATATACAATAAGTATGTTGCATCCTAAATAAAAATAGTAGAAAAAAATTATACAAGTAATAGTAATATTGAAAGATGATTTCATTTTGCCTTTAAATATATTAATAGAAGTGGGTGATTCTATATCCAGCGTGTAACAACCCGCACCCTCACACTAAATTTGGAAGGATAGAGACCGGCCTGTAATTATTATTAGATTTTTCCTCTTTCTTGAATATTGGTATCACTTTTGCTACGTGCAATTGATTAGGAAAGATACCCTTTGTAAAACATTTATTTATAATGAACTGTAAAAATGGAATAATTTTAATAGTATATTTTTCAAATATTTTTATATTGATGTCATCAAATCCCAGAGACGTAACTTTTAGTTTATTTATAACATCTTTAATTTCTGGCTGTGTTGTGGATTTTAGAAAAAATGAGGAAGTGACTGGCTCTGGAAGAAAGGACTCAAATGAAACTGGAGGTGGACTGATATCTGTAGATAATTTGCTTCCAATATGTGTAAAATAGTTATTAAATTCGTCTGCAATATCACTGTAATTAGATACAGCTTTATCTAGATATTCACAAATGTTGGCAAATTGAATTTATTTGTCCTCATTAAGTAATGTGAAGTTTTCCATTTTTTCTTATAGAGTCACCTGATTGTTCACTAAATTTTTCTTTTAAGTAGTTTTCTTTGGCTATCCTTATTACTGATGTTAAGTTATTCCTATATCATTTGAATATTGTTTCATAGGATACTTGTCATTTCCCGTATAACTTTTGTAGCTTGTCGATATGTTTTATTGATTTTATTGTACTTGGAGTTATATATCAATTGGAAAAATGTTTTTCTTTAACCAAAAACGATTTCATTTGGAAATTAATACCATATAGTCTCTAGAATGTGCCCATGTATAAATTAAATACATTTTCAGCTCCATCCATATCAGCTAATTCTGAATCCCAACTGATTTTTTTATTCTTCTTTGAAAGTTGCTATTTTATCACTGGTATTAATTATATTAGTTGCGGGAACATATGATGTATTGTTTAAGGCAAATGTTGAGAAAAAACCAGATGCCCGGTAGTGGTCGATAGATGAATAAAGTATACCACTTTTCATGTAATTGTGAAGGTCAATTGACCATATGTGGTCAATTAATGTTGCAGAGGTAGAGAGTAATCTAGTTAGATTTAATATACTTTGAAAGAAGTTATAAGACTGGAACATATTGATTTATAAAATGGAACATATTGATTTATAAAATTACATTGATATTAGTATTTAACAAGTTAACATTAAAATCTCCCATCAAATAACATGGTGAATGAAGGCTGGATACATAATTTAAAATAGGTTCCATTGAATAAAAAAAATAATTGATTGATGCATTGGGTGGTCTGTAAAAAACACTTATTAGGAAATTAGGGAGTTTAATTAGTTTGAAGCACACTGGTTCAAGGTGTGGTAGTCGCCCGAAAGCATCAAACAAGACAGTATATTGGTTTCAACATTGGTCAAATAACAATTCCAGGTGTTGAGGAACACTACGTATATTATAGCAGTGGTTCTCAAACTTTTCAGCCCGCGACCCCCCAAACGATATTGCTAGAGGCATGTGACCCTCGCCTTTCCCCGAAGTGCTTCTGACACACACACACACACACACAGTACATGCCTATGCCCCGAATCATAAGAACATAATAACAACAAACATGATAAGATAAATGCAAAAAATATACGCATTATAGAGTTAACTAATTTATTACTTGTAGAAAAAATCACAATCTTTAAAGACAAAATAGGCAAAGCAATACAGTCTATTTAAATTTATAGAATTAATGTTAAATCCGTACAGGCACTCACACTTTGCTAACTGCTTCAAGAGAAAAAAATAAGTATGAAATTAGAATTATACCTTTGTTGAAGAAAGCTACTGCAGATAGCATAAATTATGTCAGTGTTTGTAAACTTTAGCACAATAAAGAAAAAATTACTGGTATCTTTATACCTAAATTTAGATATTCAGGCTAGGCTTAAAATGATTAACAAAATAATTATAGCGTTTGACTTGGGTGCTGATATTACAAATTTGCTGAAACCTAAAATCAGCTAATGATCTATAATTCTCATATGAGACAGTATACCCACACAAACATCCAGTAGACTCAAAGCTATTTCATACCCTTTTGGTTTCAAAATCAATATTTTGGAAAATTTTGGAAATTACGTCTGAGATAATATTTTTTTTTCTTTTTTTTTTTTGGCTTTAGAAGAACTGTATGAATTTCTTGTGAAATAATTACTTATTTAGTAACTGTTAAAATAAAAGTACAATATTCATGGAAGTTTAATGACAATGATCAATATTTAGGCCCAACTATGGGGCTCCACTAGCAGTGATTAGTTAATTATATCCCTATTCCACAGTGAAAACAGTATTTACACAGGCCTAAGTTTATCATGAATAACTAACATCAATTAGTGAGATACATGGGCCTGCTTTTTTGAGCACAGTAACTCCATCCTGGGTTTGATACCAGAGATGGCAACTCGGAGATCATCCTCCACCCTGAGTCTTGATCGGTATTTGTTTTTTATATAAGTCAGTGCCGAAAAAGTCTTTTCACATAAATAGGTTGATCCAAAAGGAAGTAATACATCCATTGCTGCCATGGATAATCGTGGATATTCCCTTGCAATTGAAATCCAGAACTCATCCAGTGTGGTTGAGCCAAACGATGCCTGTAAAGTCCGATCACTGGAGAGCTCCAGCAGCTCATCCTCCATGTCGGATGATAAGTGATCCCCTGTAGCAGTGAATGGTTGCCGTATCCAGTCATATTGTTGTGGGGTTGTCTCTTTTGGGAAGTATTTCTTGAAGTGGTCCACAAGACCTTGTAGGTGAGTCGTGATCATTACCTTCACGTTATCGACGCTTAATTCATTCTCCGCCATAAATTCTTCCACCTCAGGAAACATTTCAACACTGCCCCCATCAACTCGCACAGCCCATCGTTCCAGCTTCCTTGTAAATGCATCAATTTTGTCAGAAAGAATCAAGATGTTCGTGTTTGGGCCTTGTAGTGATAAATTCAGCAGATTAAGTCTTTCGAATATACAAGACAAATATGCTAGACTTGCTAACCAGTCAGGGTCAGTCAGATAGTCAGCAAGTTGGGATTCAGATTTGATCAGGAACAGGCGCACCTCATCTCGTAGTTCGTACAAGCGGCTGAGAACTTTGCCTCGGGACAGCCACCTGACTTCTGTGTGGAACAACAGTGCTTCATGCTCCGAGCCCATCTCATTGCAGAGTGTGGAGAACAGCCTGGCATTTATGGGACGTGTTTTGATGTAATTTACTATTTTAATCGCAGTTTGAAGAACACTGCTTAACTCTGGATTGAGTGCTTTGCTAGCAAGAGCTTCCCTGTGAATAATACAATGTGTAAAATTTATGTGAGGTGCCACTTGTAAAACTTTTGCTTTAAGTCCTTTCCTCTTACCCAACATTGCCCCAGCACCGTCTGTGCACACACCAACACAATGGTCCCAAGACAAGCCCTCCTTTTGTATTTTGGTGTCTAGCTTTGTGAAAATGTCACTACCTGTACAGGTCCCCTCTAGTACAGTGCAAAAAAACATGTCTTCTTGAAGTTTTCCACCAAAACTGTATCTAATGAATGCAAGTAATTGTGCAGAATTTGATATGTCTGTCGACTCATCTAGCTGCAAAGCATACTTCTTTCCCTTAACCCTCTCAATCAGCTGACACTTAATGTCATTTGAAATGTCATTAATTCGTCGAGTAATGGTGTCGTTAGACAGCGGGACTGTTTCCAGCTCACGGGCCATCTTATTACCATGCATAATCCGACTCATAGTCATTGCACCAGGTTTCATGAGGGTTTCCCCAATGGTATGTGGCTGCTTGGACTGTGCAATTAGGTATGCTACCTCAAATGATGCCATCTGAGCTTTGGCAGAGGTGGTGGTTTTCTGAGCTAGCACTTGTTTTTGACCCTGCAACTCTCCCTCCTTTCGACGGAAAAATTCTATTGGTTTATCAGCATGAGAAGGATGCTTGCTTTGCAAATGCCTTTTCATTTTCACAGGCTTTAAGCTTTCATTTGCAAGTACTTCTGAGCACATAACACATTGGGGGTACTGCATCTTATCAATGGTAAAACTAGTGAATCCGAATTTTATAAATTCTGCTTGATATTTCCGAAGTTTGGGTTTGGATGATTGGTCATACTGGGAGGTCTTACCCTTACGTTTGTCTTGCCTTTTATCTATATTTGAAGTAGAACTGGTAGATGGTAGTTCGGAAGGAATCTCTTCAGTTGTTTCTGAGACACTGTTGTCAGTATCTGATGTTCCTTCCTTGTTTGCAGTCCTACGAATTATCCATCGCTCCATGTTGCTTAATATGTATATAGCTTGCTATCAAAAATTGTCCCTAAACACACACGAGGCAGCTGTGACTGAGGAAAGACTCACCGTTGACTAACTCGACTCATGTGCCGTCTTGGACTGCTGATAGTAAATGCCATATTGATAATCAGATAGATAAAATATCAATTAATTGTTATTTAAATACCAGATAAATTTGAAAGTATGTATACTGACATTTAGTTTTAAGCATCACATAATCTGAGACCCTGAGTATCAAGCAAAAGTCAAAATTTTACTGTAAATTGGTGATGCATTGTTATTAAGCATCTGGCAACTGGTCACGCTCATTCACTGTGCGCCAACGGAGCTCAGGACTGGAAAACGGACAGGTACTGAACGTGTACGAGTGTAAATTGACAGTGAGATGGGGAGGTGACATCTCGGTTTTGTACGATGTTTCTAGGAAATGTAGGTAAAATATTGGAACTATTGCAAGTACATTGTATAATAAAATGTAATGCGTGGAAAAAAATTATGAATAATAGTTTAACACTATCAGTGGCTAGATATATAAATATATTATATTTATTGTTTTTTTTTATTTGCTTATCAACTAATCAGTTACTGATTTCATCAGTTGATTTATTTATTCATTAACTAATCTATTTATCAATCGATCAGTTTATTTACTTATCCATTAATTTTTTACATTTTATATATCCATTTAATTACTTATTTTTTCATTCATTTTTGTTTGCATTTATCTATAAATGTGTTAATTCATTTATTTATCTATTTAACTATTCAGCTATTTACTTATTTTCCCTTTTGTATATCTTAAATTTATTCGTTTATTATTTCATAATTACTATTGTATTTCTTTATATGTTTAGTTTGTTTTATTTAAATATTATGTATTCATTTACCCATACATGAAAGTCCATCAGCTTTAATAATTTTGCTTCGTTTTTTTATAGTTAACAGACTCGTTTGCTTAAAGGGGAAAAATAAAATGACAAAATATGAGTAAGTTACGGCAAAACTAGTATGCTATTAGCGAGGGAATATCCTACTCGTATGAGAATCACGCGGACTGACGGATATACACCCTTGCTCGGAACTGTCAAAAATAGCAAAAAAAGGACGTTTATGTTTGATAAATCATACCTTCCAAAACTAATAATGCTAGCTTAAAATCAATGACACTACTGCATAGAAACTTAGTCCCAGCGCAGCAGTGGGGGAATCACTAGTGTGTAGTATTTAGTTTAGTTTTTGCAAAGGCCCATGGTGTTACTATTGTCCCACCCGGCTCTCTTTTCAGTGTTATTCTTAAAGATGCGTAACAATTCGTAACTAGTTACGGTAAATGACAAAATATAAGGTGTATATATATATATATATATATATATATATATATATATATATATATATATATATATATATATATATATATATATATATATATTTGTTGTACTAAAATATAAACATTTGGTTTATTATTGATTTGAAATATTTTAGCAGAATTATTATGATTTAGCCTTAAAACTAAAGTTGACCATAATACTATTTTTTGCTTACTTATATTTATATTTTCTTAACATCATCTCGCGACCCCCCCAAAAGCATTTGGCGACCCCCAGGGGGGTCGCGACCCCCAGTTTGAGAACCACTGCATAGGATAGTACATTCAAACTATTTTCAGGAAGATTTTCACGTAAATCCTCAATACAGAAAATATAGTCACATGTTGGTTCTGGCAGTATTGGTTCACTTGATGGATCTATAACATGATTTGGTCTTTCTAATTCACTAAAATCATATGATATGTTAATGCATTGAAAGTGATAAGTGGGTAGTTGTAATCACCCTCAAGAATTATATTAATAAAATCTTTGTCATTTAGATTATGAAAATGGTAAGTGTTGGTTTAAATTCATTATATAGATGTTGGTGTTATATTATACTATGATTGTTCATACTACAATGACGAGTTATTTCTTCACTTCGTGGACTTTTCTAAACCAGCTTACTCTGTTTCGAGGCAGCACGTGTAGTAGCATGAGACGAGCAGGAGGCCGGGCCATCACGAAAACGTGAATGAAGGGTGGGGAAGGGACTGATCCCGATGCCAGCCCATGCCCCCCACCAGCTCTATGACGACCCCAGCAGCAGCAACAGGACAGCAGCAGGTCCTGGCTCCAACAGGACTCCAACGCCAGCCAAACTCCGCACCCCCGCTGACCCCGCCGACTGTCGCATTTGATCAACCACTGCTTCGCTGTTCTTTTCTTTGATAATTAGCTCAGAGTGACAGAAGAAAGCCACTTTCCTTTGCACTCTTGTCTGTTAGAGTAGAGGTATCTGGGCATTCTTCACTACTTGCGATGAGACGCAGAGGTTATCGTTCCCGAAGATGTTGAAAACCCTGTTTATTAGAGTTTCGCATCACAGCATCTCGATCGCAGTAACAAGAGAATATTGCTACGGTGGGACGAGGGCGAAATCATGGCGCACATCAACACGATGGGCTCACTCCAACACGAGTCCCGGTAGCTGCATCTTCTCTTCCAGGAGTGACGTCACGGCAGCCGCTGTCTGCTGCTATGTCTCAGTGGCTCCACGTTCCTCCACGCTACTGATCCACCCGTTGTTCCTTCTGCTATAGTTTTATTGATGTTAATTCTCTCTTCAAGTTCCTTGATCTTCGAATGTGATGATTCAATATGCCTTGTTAATTTCTTAATTTTTTCCTTTGCACTCTGCTTCTCTTTTTCATATTATTTCTTATTTGACTTTAGTTCATCAAACTCACGCTTAGTGAATTCCGGGCTAGTTATTAAATCCGGTATCTTGGAATCCAGTTTGTTTATGTGGTCATTTATTTGTTTAACCACAATCTCCAGGGCCGTGTGCTCCAATGTCTCATTAGCACCGCGCTTCTTCAAGCCACTGATGCACCCGTTGTTCCTTCTGATATAGTCTTATTGATAGTTAATTCTTTCTTCAAGTTCTTTAATCTTTGAATGTGATGATTCCATTTGGCCTGTTAGTTTCTCAATGTTTTCCTTGGCACTCTGCTTCTCCTTTTCATAATCTTTCTTAAATGACTTATAGTTCATCAACCTTGCGCTAGGTGAATTCCAGGCTCGTTGTTAAATTCCTTTTCTTGGCATTTAGCTTGTATATGTGGTCATTCATTTGTTTGACCAAAATCTCTAGGGCAGACAAAAACACTTTTTCTTCTGACTTGAGCATTGTCTTCAAAAGTGCAGCGTCCAGGGTGATATTCACGGTTACAGTGAATGTTGAAGTACTGCTGGGGAAGTCATATATGGTGGAATATTACACCTATGGAGACAGTTACCATGGATAACCTCTTACTTGCTTCTACATATGCGCGGAAAATGGCAACAAGGTCAATTATTCTGCTTGGCGTAAACAGTAACTTTTCACTCCTAAATTCAGTCAGTTAAATTAATCCTTAAAAATCTATTGTGCCAATACGAAATATGTATGCATTCAAGCTCCCGTATGTATAGGCTATTTGCGTTCAACTGTATTCCTTACTTTACTGTACTGTAGGTGTTTTTAAGACAGAAGCTCACCGCCAATGTTTACACTGCCATTGCTTGAAAACCGTAGATCATTAAGATTGACTTATGACAGTATTCTTGAATCCTTCTGCAATAAAAACTCTTTTTACTACACTAATTCAAAGAAATATCACAAAAATCACACGCTGATAGAAAGTACGATTGGCTTGTGACTTCTTTGATAACTTCAAACATTCATAAATTAACAATAGTTTATGATTATCATTGATGCAAACATTGAAGGCTGATATCTCAGCTTTATAGTTATTGACATTCAGAACAATTTCTCTGCATAATTTACAAAGATATTTCAAATTCAAAGACATCGTTGGCAAGAAAAATAGAAATGTAACAATTTGACAGGAGGAATTTAAATTTTAAGGTTTTTTGAAGTCTTGCATAATTTTAAAACATTGAAAAAAAAAACTAAATAACAATCTAAACAAAAGATTAAGATATAAAAAAGTTCCTCTGATTAATATTTCCAGATCAAGTAACTTTATACATGACAACTACTATTTAATTCAATGTAGTATTTTTTTGAGAAAATTTTTTTTTTTCACTCATTTAATATTTTTTTTCTAATTCCAATAAAATTTATACCGAATCATCAGAGTAATAATACAAAAAACAAATGGCAAAATTATGGGAATCCAATTATATTTAAATGACGTTTAACGATTTTGGCTTTAATGGCAAACGATCCCCTCAATTATAGACAGAGCTTTTGAATTTTAAAATAGACAAAGTAACGTAATGGGTAGTTCTACAAGCAATACAATAGAATGGAAAATTCTAAAATTAGTTCGATAGTCTCCAAGTTGAAAAAAATTGAAAATCGGAGAAAGAATACACCAAAGCTTAATCATAGGATATTGCCTAACGCTAATGTTCAATAAACGGATTTTGAGCGAAGCGTAAAATCTATTTTTGGGTGAAAGAGCCATGTCGTCCTGATGGAAGTTCCTTCATTAGTAGCTTCCTAAGTTATACGTAACTACAGTGATATATCCCAGAGAATTTACCGAAGGTACCCAGAATTCTAACTCCTGGAGCGAGTATTCCTTAAATTTCTCCAAGGGATATCGCGTAAGGACGTATCTTGACACATCTCATAGCTATTTACACCCCGAATAGCCTTTCACTTCGAGAGGGAAAGTGGCAAGAAAAATAGGAGAGTCGTTAAAGAGGTAAAACAACTCGACTCTCCTAACGTACTGTAAATAGTTCGGCCAATCGCCACCATACGGCGCCACCAAACCATTCTCCGTAGCTTTGTAAGTATTACAGATACACTACCAAAAGGGAGGGATTAACATCCTTTTACCATAGGAGGGTGGGTCCATCAGGAGGACATGGCTCTTTCACCCAAAAATAGATTTTTCGCTTCGCTCAAAATCCGTTTTTTGGGCTTAGGTCATGTCGTGCTGATGGAAGTTTACCAGAGCATTAATGTATCTGTGGATTTAATAGTGCTGTTATCTCGAATTGACTATTTCCTAATCGGTCATAAAGACCAGAGACACTTGATGTTACCGTAATACATTAACCAACTGAGCATACCATATGCAAGCTCTTCCTGCCCCCTTAAGGGAAAAGTCTGTATAGACTCTAGGAAAAAACACGAGATTGTGAGTTCAAGGAACAATAAGCAAGCAGAAAGTATATCGTGTCGTATATACGTAAAGCGTAGTTTGTACTAGAGTTCTGAATAGAGTACTGTACCTCCCAGGTCTAGATCAGGCAGACGAGTTTATGTTCACGTAGGAAGCATAATACAGTAAACAAACATAGCACAACCAAACTTTGTCCCACAAGGTCCATAAGAGGATCAAGGATACTCTGCATATAATCTAATAATCTTAAGGTGAGAGAGATGCAAAAATTCCTTCTATAGTTTATTTACAAGAAACACAGAAGTTATGATTAAATAATATATTTATGCTAGACATAGACATAACAAGCATAACAGTAATAACAAAATAAATAAGTTTCATCTGAAAGAGAAACGTTGCCACTCCATGAAATTAGGAAATTTCAATATATATGTTATTACTAAAAGACATTATGCATAAACATGCTGGCACTCATGTCAAAATATTATGCTTAAGGTCACTTAACTATGGAAGACAGTTTATAATGTTCATATCAACACTAAAATATCATGAGATACCTAAGTCTATCATGCACACCCTTCACTAACAGTCCCAATTAGTGCACTGTCCTTCGCAGTAATCAAACTACAGGCTTTATTACACTGCCTGCAGCCACCACATGAAATTTGATTTCTTGTAATTGCTTTGCATAGTGCTTAAGAAATATTCTGGAAGACATCCAACCAGTATAAGCACGCAGGTTATCAAACGACATAGTCTGAAAGAAGTTTAGAGACGAGGCAACCTTTCTCGGATCATGACCTGCGGGTGTACTATCAGGATCCGCTCTGCGAATAAAGTAAGTGATTTTCGTCCTTATCTGTTTCAAAGATAACGTCGAACCAGAAGTGTCCCCCTAAAAAGCTGACCTCCCTTAAAGTCTGAAGTTCTACGAAGATAGACCTTTAGGCATTCCCATGGGCAGAGGGATGCTTCTTCCTTCAGAGGGCAGATTCTCCAGGGACCCCATCTCTTAGTGTGTAGCTCATTCTTGGCGAGAAACGTCGGATCCGGAAAGAGATTCAGTTCTCCATTCGGTGTAAACTGAATGTGGCCATCATCCCTCGAGAGGGCCACTATTTCACTAACTCTGGCTCCTGAGGCTAGTGCAAATAAAAATATCACTTTATGAGTCAAGTCTTTCAGCGAGCAATCTTCATTGTTCAAGGTCGAGGCCAGATGAAGAACCTTATCCAAAGACCATGAAATAGGCTTTGGAGGGGCTGCAGGCCGAAGTTTTGCGCAGGCTTTTGGAATCTTGTTGAAGATTTCGCTCGAAAAATCCACTTGGAAGACATATAGAATCGGTCTAGCTAAGGCAGATTTACACGTCGTGATCGTATTAGCCGCTAGCCCTTGTCCGTGAAGATGGATGAAAAAGGACAAGCAGAAATCCGTAGAAATCTCTTGAGGTTTCTTCGCCTTAACAAAGGCCACCCATTTCTTCCAGGAAGATTCGTATTGAATACTTTGACTTGTATTCTAAGAAATTAATACTGTCTTCAGAAATCCTAAACCTTTTCTTGACCGCTAAGGCGAGAAAATCATGAGATGAAGGTTCTGGGTTTTCTCTGATGAAGCGTAGACAGTCGAATTCTTTGCTAGCTGAGTCTGAACTGATTCCGGCAACGGGATCAGCTTCAGGCGTAGTTCTGTTATCAATGGAAACCAGACACTGCCTGGCCACTTGTGGGCCACTATCGTTGCCCTCCCCCAAAAGGATCTCAATTTGTCGAGGGCTTTCAACAGTAGGTTGGTTGGTGGGAACAGGTGAATCCTGGACCATCTGTTCCAATCTAGGGACATCGCGTCCGTCGCTTCTGCTAGAGGATTCTCGTACGGGGCTACGTACCGGGCCAACTTCTTGTCGCTCGTTGCAAAGAGATCTACTGCAATCCTGGGACTTTGCTCAATATGAAGGAGAATGATCCTGCGTCCAGGAACCATTCTGACTTTATCGGGTTGAACCTGGATAGAGCGTCCGCCGTCACATTGCGGAATCCTTGAAGGTGGACTGCTGATAAGTGCCATTTCATCTTCTTGGACAGATGAAAGATGGCTTTTATCACCTGATTCAACTGAGGCGATCTCGAACCTTGTCGATTTATGCATCTCATAACCACTTCGCTGTGTAGGACCAGGCAAACGGGGATTGAGCGGTGAAGTTTCAGTTTCTTCAGGGAAAGAAACACTGCCATGGCTTCCAGATAGTTGATGTGGAAGGTTTTGAAGAGGGGAGACCAAGTTCCTTGCACTTTCCGAAGATGAGAATGACCCCCCCCCCCCATCCTTCCTTTGAAGCATCCGTGTGGACGGTGACTGCAGGAGGTGGTGGTTGCAAGGATACTTTTCTTCTTAAGTTCTTTGCTTCCGACCATGGCTTGAGAATCGATCGCAGACGATTTGGTAACGGTCTTAGTAGATCTCTTCGATCGTTGTAAGCATATTTTCTCCAGATCCCTGATGCTTCTTTTAATTGTGCTCTCAAAAGTGGGTCCGTCAAAGAGGCAAACTGGAGAGACCCCAACACTCTCTCCTGTTGTCTTCTTGAAATCCTTCGTAAACGAAGGAGTTTGAGCGGGACTCGAACCCCAGTCTGGCGTTCACCAGTCAAGGACGTTATCAAATCGGAAGGCATAGGCCAGCTGCCGACAAGCTAGTCAGTTGCCGGTAGACGGGCCTAGAAAAACCCTACCAACGGCCATCGATCAACGGTGACCAAGGTAAGGGGTGATAGTGAACTGTAGCCTAACCATCCAAGATTGGCGGCAGAATTAACTGCCGGCAGTAGCCCATGATTGACAGTAAAAGGGAAAGATACGGATAGAAGACGGCAAAGGATCAGCTATATCGTCTAAATCCCGAAAGAGTGTGCCAGTGGAAGAGGGAAATATATTCGGGCTTCCACTCAACCATATCCCATCTTAAGGCATATGGAAGGCAGTCCAAGGGAGGACTCTAAGGTACACTCAAAGATATGAGGTTATGTAGGAATGTTCAATTTGATGTACGATATGTTTTCCCTGTTATGTGTATCTCTTTGCATGGGGTTCAGGAAAGGACACAAGTCAGTTCCCGCTCATCCCTTGATCTGTAATCAACTCTTGTACATTAAAGGAATCAACTGTTCCCGAGTATGTCTTAACCTGCTTACATGGCGCAGTGAATCTCGTTCCAAAGCAGGACCTACAAGATGCCGAGACGAGGCCATCACAACACACCCAGGGCCACAGCAAGACGTTCCCCCAGGGGCACTGCAAGCAGGAATGCAACACCGGCACGCCGGCGCCACGAGGGACAGGACTTGTTACAGGCTTTGGTTGGCCTCATGGCACAAGGAAGACCACATGGTTCAGCCTCGGCAGGTGTTAGGGCGATGTGCCCTGAGAAGTGTAGCTATGAGATGACACAAGGCAGTTTTCGAGAATGGTGTCGCTCTATGAGTGATTGGCTGGCCTTAGGAAACATCTCAGGAGAGAATGCACTTATCAGTATCCGGTTAAACTGCGATGAGAAGTTAAGGATGGCTATAGATGCAACGCACTCAGAGGTTCAGTGGAACTCATTAACGGCCTCTGAGGCATTTGACAGACTGGAGGAGATCACGACGAAGTCTGTGAATAAGGCAGTGGCATGGGACAAGTTTTTCTCAGCGCAACAAGGCGATCAAGAAACCGCGAAATCATTTGTGCATAGGTGCCAACAATTGGCCTTAGATTGTGGGTTTAAGTGTCCCCATTGTCGAGCTGATCTGAATGATTTTGTGTTAGTTCAGCGGATAACAAGTGGTTTAAGCAATGTGGGACTTAAGCAAGAGATCCTACAGGATCATTAGGTTTTCAATACCATGCAGAAATTGTTACATAAATGTGAAATTTATGAATTCGCAATAAAGGATAGTATTAGCGCTCGTGGAAGGGCAAACGTAGCTAGTCTGGTAAAAGGGGATGAGATAGGCTTAGGCCTCGTTGAAAGTGGGTTAGAAGGTGAAAGTAAAATTATTGCTAGCTATAGGTCTAATAATAGCGACAAGGGACACGGCCGTGGCCGTAGTAGCTCGAAACCTACTGGTAGCAGTAAGTCAGATACCAGGTGTAAAAAGTGTGGTGGTCGTTCTCATTGGCAGGGAAAATGTCCTGCTGATAATGTTAACTGTTTTCAGTGTGGTATTGTGGGGCACTTTGCTAAATTCTGTCGTCAAGGGGGGCAACAGCCCGCCAAAACGGCGTCTATTGTGGACGTGTCTGTTACGTCATGCACTGTTGCCTTTCCACCTGCAGACAATCGCCAGGTTGGCCTATGTGCGGCAGTGGGGAAACTGCCGATGGTAAAAATAAAGGTTAAGCATGAGTTCTCATGTGAGTGTGTCGTTGTTGAGGCTGTTCCAGACACAGGGGCAGAAGTGTGTATAGTAGGGGTAGATTTGTTACCAAAATTGGGTTTGAAGGTACCCTATCTCTCTCGGTGTAATGTCATTGTAAATCACGCAGGGGAGAAGTCATTGAGAATATATGGGTCTGTTGATATGCTAATAGAATTGGGTGATAAATCAGTGAGCACTAGTGTTATCGTTGTGCAAGGTGCTATCCATTTTTCGTTTTTGTATGATGTCTTTAGGAGTGTGTAAACACTAGGTCTAGTGCATACAAAGTTTCCCCATCATACTGTCGCTACCGTGAATGACGTCACTCGGAAACCCTCTGCGTCGACTAACTTCCGCCAAACGCCTGAAGAAAACGTTCGCACACAGGTAGGGGGTGGTGGTCGTCAGCGCGAGATTCCATACGCTGCCACGGAGGAGAATGTCCCTAGGCTGAGGGACTGGCTACTGCAACGTTTTGCGAAGACTACGTTCAACGTTTCAAGAAACCCTCTGCCGATGGTGAAAGGAGCCCCTCACCACATTCACCTGAGGGAAGGTGCCATCTCCTATGCGTGTCATACACCTATACCAGTTCCTAAGCATTGGGAGGCCGATGTTAAGGCTCAGCTCGACGAAGATGTCAAATTAGGAGTAATTAGGGAGGTCCCTGCTGGTACAGCTACGGACTGGTGTGCGAGGATGGTAGTAGTAGCAAAGAAAAATGGTAAACCACGGAGGACCATGGACTATCAAGAGCTTAATAAGAATTGCAAACGAGAAACGCATCACACATGTGCTCCTTCTGACATGGTCTCGGGTGTGCCACTTCGTACATATAAGACTGTAGTTGATGCCTATGCCGGATTCCACCAGGTGCCATTAGATGAGGAGAGCCGACAGTTGACAACGTTTATTACACCATGGGGGAGATACCAGTATTGTCGAACACCTATGGGTTATTGCGCGGCCCCCGATGCATACACGAAAAGGTTTGATGACGTCATTATTGATGTACCCAGAAAGTACAAGTGCATAGATGACGTGTTGTTATATGACGACAGTGTTGAGGGAGCCTTTTGGCATACTTGTGATTTTTTGCAATTATGTGGAGATAATGGTATTACGCTGAATCCGGATAAATTCCGATTTTGTCAAAGACAGGTGGAGTTTGTGGGGTACGAACTTGATTGGGATGATTATAGGCCTTCTAATGAGCGTATGAGTGCCATTCAGAACTTCCCCATGCCTGCAAGCCCAACTATCACGGATATAAGATCTTGGTTTGGACTTGTGAACCAAATTGCACCTTTCGTGGCTGTAGCACCAGTAATGGAACCATTAAGGGATCTTCTCAAGAAATCCCCCCATCGGAAAGTTTATTGGAACCAACGCCTTCAAAACAGTTTTGTTGCAGCCCGGGACAGCATTTGCAAGATTTTGGGTGATGGACTGACATATTATGATAAGACAAGGCGCACTGCTGTTGTTACCGATTGGTGCAGAGAAGGAATGGGATTTGTTATATTGCAAAAATATTGCAATTGCGAGGATCTCAATGCCCCTTTTTGTTGTAAGGGGGGATGGAAACTGGCATTATGTGGCAGCAGGCACCTGACGGAGGCAGAGGCCGGCTATGCCGTCATTGAGGGGGAAGCGGCTGCAGTAGTATGGTGCCTTAGGAAATCGAGATTGTTTTTACTGGGATGCCCGAATTTCATTTTAATCACGGACCATAGACCTTTGGTAAAACTCTTTGGGGATAGGAGCCTAAAAGACATTGGTAAACCCGCGACTACTAAGATTGAAGGAGAAAACTATGCAATATAGCTTTACCATAAGATATTTGCCGGGGAAGAATAATTCGGCAGCCGATACGTTGTCAAGATACCCAGTGATTCGCAGTGAAACTACTTTCAAAGACGAAGAAGAAGAGGAACTTATGAACGAAGTTTGTATTGCCTCCATGACGTCATCGCTGGCGGATGACGTCATTACTATGGAATGGGTTACCATGAGGGGGGAAGCAGAGAAGGATCCTGATTATTTACTATTGCAGCGACGTGTCAGCGAATGGGGTTGACCGTCGTCAAGGTCTCAAGTGGAGCCCTGCCTAAAACCTTTTTTCAATGTACGTGATAGAATGAGTGTCATTGAAGGATTAGTCACATATGCATATGACGAGGGGCATGTTCGTCTGGTAGTTCCGGAGGTACTACGTTTACGCATTGCAACCAATTTACATTCAGGTCATCAATCAACTGACTCCATGATCAGAAGAGCATGACAGGCAGTTTATTGGCCTGGGATTGAGGGTGACTTGGCAAATTATAGGGCACAGTGTCATGATTGCAACGTTGCGGCACCTTCGCAACAAAGGGAAAGTATTATATACACTCCCCCTCCCGAATATCCATTTCAGAGAACTGTTGCAGATTTATTTCAAGTAGCAGGGAGGCAGTATATGGTCTACGCCGATCGACTGACTAGATGGATGGAAATTTATTTCTTCGCTAACGGAACTACATCCGCGAGATTGATCCCAGTTTTTAGAAGATATTTTATGCAGTGGGGAGCACCTAAAGAAATATCAGTGGACGAGGGCACGAATCTAACGAGTATGGAAATGAGACATTTCTTCGGTAAGTGAGGGGTATCTATGAGAGTGTCGTCTGCTCACTACCCCCAGTCCAACAGGCGGGCAGAAGTTGCTGTGCGCACCGCCAAACGAACATTAATGGGCAATACTCTACCTGATGGAGGGCTAGACAATGACAAGGTAGCTCAGGCGATATTGCAGTATAGAAATACACCATTACGTGGTATAGATATGTCTCCTGCACAGCTGGCCAAAGTTCCTTGCACTTTCCGAAGATGAGAATGACCCCCCCATCCTTCCTTTGAAGCATCCGTGTGGACGGTGACTGCAGGAGGAGGTGGTTGCAAGGATACTTTTCTTCTTAAGTTCTTTGCTTCCGACCATGGCTTGAGAATCGATCACAGACGATTTGGTAACGGTCTTAGTAGATCTCTTCAATCGTTGTAAGCATATTTTCTCCAGATCCCTGATGCATCTTTTAATTGTGCTCTCAAAAGTGGGTCCGTCAAAGAGGCAAACTGGAGAGACCCCAACACTCTCTCCTGTTGTCTTCTTGAAATCCTTCGTAAACGAAGGAGTTTGAGCGGGACTCGAACCCCAGTCTGGCGTTCACCAGTCAAGGACGTTACCAAATCGGAAGGCATAGGCCAGCTGCCGACAAGCTAGTCAGTTGCCGGTAGACGGGCCTCGAAAAACCCTACCAACGGCCTTCGATCAACGGTGACCAAGATAAGGGGTGATAGTGAACTGTAGCCTAACCATCCAAGATTGGCGCCAGAATTAACTGCCGGCAGTAGCCCATGATTGACAGTAAAAGGGAAAGATACGGATAGAAGACGGCAAAGGATCAGCTATGTCGTCTACATCCCGAAAGAGTGTGCCAGTGGAAAAGGGAAATATTTTCGGGCTTCCACTCAACCATATCCCATCTTAAGGCATATGGAAGGCAGTCCAAGGGAGGACTCTAAGGTACACTCAAAGATATGAGGTTATGAAGGAATGTTCAATTTGATGTACGATATGTTTTCCCTGTTATGTGTATCTCTTTGCACGGGGTTCAGGAAAGGACACAAGTCAGTTCCCGCTCATCCCTTCATCTATAATCAACTCTCGTACATTAAAGGAATCAACTGTTCCCGAGTATGTCTTAACCTGCTTACATGGCGCAGTGAATCTCGTTCCAAAGCAGGACCTACAAGATGCTGAGACGAGGCCATCACAACACACCCAGGGCCACAGCAAGACGTTCCCCCAGGGGCACTGCAAGCGGGAATGCAACACCGGCACGCCGGCGCCACGAGGGACAGGACTTGTTACAGGCTTTGGTTGGCCTCATGGCACAAGGAAGACCACATGGTTCAGCCTCGGCAGGTGTTAGGGCGATGTGCCCTGAGAAGTGTAGCTATGAGATGACACAAGGCAGTTTTCGAGAATGGTGTCGCTCTATGAGTGATTGGCTGGCCTTAGGAAACATCTCAGGAGAGAATGCACTTATCAGTATCCGGTAAAACTGCGATGAGAAGTTAAGGATGGCTATAGATGCAACGCACTCAGAGGTTCAGTGGAACTCATTAACGGCCTCTGAGGCATTTGACAGACTGGAGGAGATCACGACGAAGTCTGTGAATAAGGCAGTGGCATGGGACAAGTTTTTCTCAGCGCAACAAGGCGATCAAGAAACCGCGAAATCATTTGTGCATAGGTGCCAACAATTGGCCTTAGATTGTGGGTTTAAGTGTCCCCATTGTCGAGCTGATCTGAATGATTTTGTGTTAGTTCAGCGGATAACAAGTGGTTTAAGCAATGTGGGACTTAAGCAAGAGATCCTACAGGATCATTAGGTTTTCAATACCGTGCAGAAATTGTTACGTAAATGTGAAATTTATGAATTCGCAATAAAGGATAGTATTAGCGCTCGTGGAAGGGCAAACGTAGCTAGTCTGGTAAAAGGGGATGAGATAGGCTTAGGCCTAGTTGAAAGTGGGTTAGAAGGCGAAAGTAAAATTATTGCTAGCTATAGGTCTAATAATAGTGACAAGGGACACGGCCGTGGCCGTAGTAGCTCGAAACCTACTGGTAGCAGTAAGTCAGATACCAGGTGTAAAAAGTGTGGTGGTCGTTCTCATTGGCAGGGAAAATGTCCTGCTGATAATGTTAACTGTTTTCAGTGTGGTATTGTGGGGCACTTTGCTAAATTCTGTCGTCAAGGGGGGCAACAGCCCGCCAAAACGGCGTCTATTGTGGACGTGTCTGTTACGTCATGCACTGTTGCCTATTCACCTGCGGACAATCGCCAGGTAAGCCTATGTGCGGCAGTGGGGAAACTGCCGATGGTGAAAATAAAGGTTAAGCATGAGTTCTCATGTGAGTGTGTCGTTGTTGAGGCTGTTCCAGACACAGGGGCAGAAGTGTGTATAGTAGGGGTAGATTTGTTACCAAAATTGGGTTTGAAGGTACCATATCTCTCTCGGTGTAATGTCATTGTAAATCACGCAGGGGAGAAGTCATTGAGAATATATGGGTCTGTTGATATGCTAATAGAATTGGGTGATAAATCAGTTAGCACTAGTGTTATCGTTGTGCAAGATGCTACCCGCTTTTGTATGTCTTTTGACATACATGGTCTCGGGTGTGCCACTTCGTACATATAAGACTGTAGTTGATGCTTATGCCAGATTCCACCAGGTGCCATTAGATGAGGAGAGCTGACAGTTGACAACGTTTATTACACCATCGGGGAGATACCAGTATTGTCGAACACCTATGGGTTATTGCGCGGCCCCCGATGCATACACGAAAAGGTTCGATGACGTCATTATTGATGTACACAGAAAGTACAAGTGCATAGATGACATGTTTTTATATGACGACAGTGTTGAGGGAGCCTTTTGGCATACTCGTGATTTTTTGCAATTATGTGGAGATAATGCTATTACGCTGAATCCGGATAAATTCCGATTTTGTCAAAGACAGGTAGAGTTTGTGGGGTACGAACTTGATTGGGATGATTATAGGCCTTCTAATGAGCGTATGAGTGCCATTAAGAACTTCCTCATGCCTGCAAGCCCAACTATCACGGATATAAGATCTTGGTTTGGACTTGTGAACCAAATTGCACCTTTCGTGGCTGTAGCACCAGTAATGGAACCATTCAGGGATCTTCTCAAGAAATCCCCCCATCGGAAAGTTTATTGGGACCAACGCCTTCAAAACAGTTTTGTTGCAGCCCGGGACAGCATTTGCAAGATGTTGGGTGATGGACTGACATATTATGATAAGACAAGGCGCACTGCTGTTGTTACCGATTGGTGCAGAGAAGGAATGGGATTTGTTATATTGCAAAAATATTGCAATTGCAAGGATCTCAATGCCCCTTTTTGTTGTAAGGGGGGATGGAAACTGGCATTATGTGGCAGCAGGCACCTGACGGAGGCAGAGGCCGGCTATGCCGTCATTGAGGGGGAAGCGGCTGCAGTAGTATGGTGCCTTAGGAAATCGAGATTGTTTTTACTGGGATGCTCGAATTTCATTTTAATCACGGACCATAGACCTTTGGTGAAACTCTTTGGGGATAGGAGCCTAAAAGACATTGCAAACCCGCGACTACTAAGGTTGAAGGAGAAAACTATGCAATATAGCTTTACCATAAGATATTTTCCGGGGAAGAATAATTCGGCAGCCGATACGTTGTCAAGATACCCAGTGATTCGCAGTGAAACTACCTTCAAAGACGAAGAAGAAGAGGAACTTATGAACGAAGTGTGTATTGCCTCCATGACGTCATCGCTGGCGGATGACGTCATTACTATGGACTGGGTTACCATGAGGGGGGAAGCAGAGAAGGATCCTGATTATTTACTATTGCATCGACGTGTCAGCGAATGGGGTTGGCCGTCGTCAAGGTGTCAAGTGGAGCCCTGCCTAAAACCTTTTTTCAATGTACGTGATAGACTGAGTGTCATTGAAGGATTAGTCACATATGCATATGACGAGGGGCATGTTCGTCTGGTAGTTCCGGAGGTACTACGTTTACGCATTGCAACCAATTTACATTCAGGTCATCAATCAACTGACTCCATGATCAGAAGAGCATGACATGCAGTTTATTGGCCTGGGATTGAGGGTGACTTGGCAAATTATAGGGCACAGTGTCATGATTGCAACGTTGCGGCACCTTCGCAACAAAGGGAAAGAATTATATACACTCCCCCTCCCGAATATCCATTTCAAAGAACTGTTGCAGATTTTTTTCAAGTAGCAGGGAGGCAGTATATGGTCTACGCCGATCGACTGACTATATGGATGGAAATTTATTTCTTCGCTAACGGAACTACATCCGCGAGATTGATCCCAGTTTTTAGAAGATATTTTATGCAGTGGGGAGCACCTGAAGAAATATCAGTGGACGAGGGCACGAATCTAACGAGTATGGAAATGAGACATTTCTTCGGTAAGTGGGGGGTATCTATGAGAGTGTCGTCTGCTCACTACCCCCAGTCCAACAGGCGTGCAGAAGCTGCTGTGCGCACCGCCAAACGAACATTAATGGGCAATACTCTACCTGATGGAGGGCTAGACAATGACAAGGTAGCTCAGGCGATATTGCAGTATAGAAATACACTATTACGTGGTATAGATATGTCTCCTGCACAGCTGGCCATGGGTCGCCAACTTCGAGATTCGGTGCCAATGTTAAAAAGTTATCATTTCGTCACCGAGCATTGGTCAGAAACCTTGTCCGCAAGAGAGAGGGAAAGAAGCGTTGTTGAGCAACGAATATCATCCAAGTACAACGAAAAAGCCAAGGATCTTTCCCCCCTACAAATAGGTGAGAGGGTAGCTATCCAGGATGTGACTACACGAGCCTGTAATAGAAGCGGGGTGGTTATTGAAAAGAATAGATACCGCCAATATCGCATAAGGTTAGACGGGAGCGGAAGAATTTCAACAAGAAATCGCAAGCATTTGAGATCCCTGCCACCCACATCACCTGAGGGAGAACCTACTCCCACCGCCTTGGGGGAGGCTGGCCCAGTACCCACCCAGGAGAGAAGTAGCACTAGGGTATGTCGTCCTCCGCAATGGCACGATGATTATATTACAGAGTAATTCATTTTAGTTGTGTTTAATAAATATCCCCTAAACATGTCAAGTTTTGTGCATATACTTTTATCTTGATTATTTGGGTTTAATAAGTGTTCCTCTTGTCATGTTTACCATTTATGTATGTTCCAGCGCTGTGTCCGCAGGACTATCTTTATTATAGCTGAATTCCTTTTGCTTCATATGTTACTACCTTTACCAGTTTTATTATTTTTGCAACTAAAAGGAGAAATCTATACTTATGTTTTAAATATACTATGTTTGCTTTGAATGGGGAGCTTTGATCTTAAAGGGGAGGTGTAGGAATGTTCAATTTGATGTACGATATGTTTTCCCTGTTATGTGTATCTCTTTGCACGGGGTTCAGGAAAGGACACAAGTCAGTTCCCGCTCATCCCTTGATCTGTAATCAACTCTTGTACATTAAAGGAATCAACTGTTCCCGAGTATGTCTTAACCTGCTTACAGGTTATCTGTCAGCGACTTACTAGCAGCAGACAGAAAAACATGCCAGGTCTACAGACGTCCACAGGATCCCATGTAGAACCACGGCCATAAGGGTGTTGGTTCATTCAACACGAAAGAGATAGCGGGAAAGGGGTGAATAGTCCGTAAGTAAAGTAACACCCTAAGGCATTACCTAACCTGAAGGATTCTGTCCTCATAGTAACCTCAAATAGGGGAAGTCAATTCCCCAGGTTGAGTTAGGCAATGAGAGAACGTCCGAAAAGGAACTCAAAGAGAACAGAATCTCGTACCAGGGATCAAAACAGGGATGAAACCTATCTTCCAGTTAAGAACCCCTAATACAGGACTGTCGTCTAGACCCTTAAGAGGAAATTGTAAAACAATAACCCTTACAAGATCTGGGGAGGCTAGCCTCCTGAACAGCAACTAGCCCTACTGGAATACCGACAAGCTACTCAGTTGCCGGTATAAAACCAGGTAGACAGATGCCTAACACAGAATTACTCTGATGTCCCGTCCCCAACTCCAAACTCACTGCTGATAAACTACTCAGTTGCCAGCTCAGAGAAAAGGAGAGAGAAACGAAACGCCCCAGAAAATTTACCCAACCACAGGTTACAGTAAATTAACTGAAGATAGCCTAGGCTAATCAGAGGGAAAGGGAATTACTCTTAGATCTCATAGAGATAGTATTGATTTAAAGGGGTATATGAGATATCTATCTCCCCCCAAAGGACAACACAAGAGTAATGGGGACATATAAAGTATAAAGTATTCTAAAGCACTAAAGCTATAAAGCTAAAGAGCATAGAGAAACGTTCTACGTAACTCTAGTATACTAGTATGGAAGAGTAAAATAAACAGTAATATCTTAATTGTATAAAATATTGCCTGAGCTTCAATAAAACTTTACCAGGAAGGTTATATCATGCATGAGGTGTGAAAGTGCCTAGGCTAGAAGCCTAGCACTCGTAAGGCTCGAAATAATAGCCAAATTAGTGACAACAATGACATAATATAAAAAATCCCTAGCTAAAATACTAAATAGCTAAAGTTATTAAAGCAAAGATGCTGGGAATATCGTTCTCGCTAACTAAATGAACAAAAGAATGAACACGTCATGATGCCATCCGGCTGGCAGCAGCTCTTTTTATGTTAATTACGATATTAATCGAAAAGCAAAACTGGCAAGAGCTTACATTTACACAACTAAAAGATATTACTTAACTTTCCAGAAGCTGATGAAGCTGGGGAATCCATAACAGCGATGAAAACCTTCGAAAATAGCGAGATAACAAAGAGAAAATACTGGCCACCAAAGCTACAAACGAAAGAAAGGTTTGGTGGCGCCGTACGGTGGCGATTGGCCGAACTATTTACAGTACGTTAGGAGAGTCGTGTTGTTTTACCTCTTTAATGACTCTCCTATTTTTCTTGCCACTTTCCCTCTCGAAGTGAAAGGCTATTCGGGGTGTAAAATGCTATGAGATATGTCAAGATACGTCCTTACGCGATATCCCTTGGAGAAATTTAAGGGATACTCGCTCCAGGAGTTAAAATTCTGGGTACCTTCGGTAAATTCTCTGGGATATATCTCTGTAGTCACATATAACTTAGGAAGCTACTAATGAAGGAACTCCCATCAGCACGACATGGCCTAAGCCCAAAAAACGGATTTTGAACGAAGCGAAAAATCTCTTTTTGGGTGAGATAGCATGACGTCCTGATGGAAGGTTCCTTTTGGTAGCTTCCTTGGGTATATTAACTACAAGGATATTCCCAGAGAATTAAACCACAGGTTATCACAGAATTCTTACTTCTGGTGCGAGTATCCTAAAGGTTTCCCTTTAAGACATCGTATATCAACAGGGGATGCATGTATTAACACGCCACATAGCTATCTGCACCCCATATAGAGTTAACACTTCGATATGGAAAGGTAGAGAATAACTGGGGAGCCATTCCACAGTTACACTCGTCCGTGGCTACTTTTGGTACTCGAAACGTAAACAAACGGGCGCCATTGCTAAATGACGTCACGTCCGTCCTCATCCTGATGCCAGCTCCTTGCTAATCTCCATGATACAGCAGTACAGGGTGGGGCCTGAAAGGCTGGACTAGCATAGCAGGGAGGGTCCATCAGGACGTCATGGCTATCTCACCCAAAAATAGATTTTTCGCTTCTCTCAAAATCCGTTTTTTGGGCTCAAGCCATGACGTCCTGATGGAAGAGTACCAGAGAATCAATGTATCGTGGAAAATTTCCCCTTATTAGAGTAAGTGCCAAGGGCTTTGAATAGAGGTATGTAATGTGACCTCGGTAGAGGTTCCGTGGGGATTCAGCTTCCTGCCCCCCCTGGCAGAAAAGTCCCAACGGGTTATACCAAAATTCAAAGTGGTCATCGAAGGGCTACTCACCCTGCGGAGAGTTCGTGAAGGACTCGGAGACAAGACAGAATGGTCAATATTCGTGTAGGAACATTCTCAACAGTAGATGAGTGATGGTTAATCACTACATTCCATGGTTAGAGAACAATCTGGTCTCGAAGGTATGGCGTAGGTAAGTATTCAATTAGGAATATTACACAGCATAGGTGAGTATATAATACAGACAAAACATATTATTCTTCTCATTTCAAAGGAAAGGGGTAAATGAAACTATGACATTCATGTATTTCATAGTGTAAATAGAAGCGAAGAGAGACGCACAAGTAATAAAATAGACATTTTATTTCATAAATTGCAGGTTATAGTAGTAATAAATGCAATAAAAGATGTAAAGTTAATTTACAATAATAAATAATGTACATAGAAATTAGAAGACTTCAATCTTGAATCTGAAAGAAAATTCAAATTTTTAGAAAGCACAAGTTCCAGAGGAACGTCAGTCTCTAAAAAAGGAAAAAACACATCATGCCCTAGGCATGTGGCACTCATGTGAAGTCTATGACATTTCACCTTGGAAAGAACAGTCTATTAGAAACACTAAGTGTCCATGAAATCAGTATGTATCACACGAGGGTTAACACAGGCACCCGTAGAGTTAAAGTCCCAAGTAACTCGCTGTTCTATGCAGAGTTAAACTGCAGGTTTCATAACACTACCTGCGGCTACCACGAAATATTTGACTTCATGCACTTGCTTCGCGTAGTGCTTGAAGAAAACGCGCGAAGATTTCCATCCTGTGAAGCTCTTGAGGCTTTCGAAATCCATACTCTGGAAGAAATTCAGAGAGGACGCGACTTTTCTAGGATCGTGACCTGCGGGTGTACTGTCAGGATCCGCTCTGCGTATGAAGTAGGTGATTTTCGCTCTTAGTTGTTTCAGTGACAGGTCGCTACCCGATGTTTCTCCTTTGAAGAGTTGGCCTCCACCAAAGTCTGAAGTTCTTCGAAGATAGACCTTGAGACTCTCTACTGGACATAGAGAGACATCTTCCTTCAGGGGGCAGATTCTCCAGGGGCCCCATCCCTTGGTGGGTAATTCGTTTTTTGCGAGAAACGTCGGATCAGGGAAGAGGGTAAGTTCTCCTGAATCTGTGAACAGGATATGACCCTCGTCTCTTGATAATTGCCACTATTTCGCTGACTCGGGCTCCCGAGGCGAGAGCAAAAAGGAATATAACTTTTTGAGTCAGATCCTTGAGAGGGCACGAATCGTTGTCCAAGTTAGAGGCAAAATGGAGCACCTTGTCCAGGGACCAGGAGATAGGTTTTGGCGGAGGTGCTGGGCGTAGTCGAGCATATGCCTTTGGTAGTTTATTGAAGATATCGCTGGACAGATCAATCTGGAAGGCGTACAGTAGTGGTCTAGTCAAAGCCGATTTGCAGGTAGAAATCGTGTTGGCTACTAAGCCTTGTCCATGAAGGTGAATGAAGAAGGACATGCAGAAATCAATGGTGATTTCCGTAGGGTTTTTTGCTTTGACGAACGAGACCCACTTTCTCCAGGATGATTCGTATTGCCGTCGTGTGGATTCGGTCTTGTATTCCTCGAGGAAGTCTAGACTTTTCTTCGAGATCCCAAACCTTTTCTTCGCGGCTAGGGAGAGAAAATCATGAGATGAAAGTCCCTGACTTTCAGTGATGAAGCGAAGACAGTCGAATTCTGTACTTGCTGAGAGAGAACTGGGCCCGGGAGGGGGATCAGCTTGGGCTGCAGCTCCAGAACCAGGGGGTACCAATTGCTCCGGGGCCACTTGGGAGCCACTAGGGCTGCTGTCCCTTTGAAGGCTCTCAGTTTGGAGAGGACTTTCAGCAGAAGGTTGGTGGGAGGGAACAGGTATATCCTGGACCATCTGTTCCAATCCAGTGACATGGCGTCCACTGCTTCTGCCTTGGGGTCCTCGTACGGGGCCACATAACGAGGAAGTTGATTGTTGCCGCTCGTTGCGAAGAGATCGATCTGAAGTTCCGGGACTTGGCGAGAGATGAAGGAGAACGATCTTGCGTCTAGAGACCATTCCAACTCTATTGGGCTTGTCCGTGATAGAGCGTCCGCCGTCACATTGCGGAATCCTTGTAGGTGAACTGCAGACAGGTGCCATTTCTTCTTTTCTGCTAGACGGAAGATTGGAAGAAGCACCTGATTTATCTGGGGCGATCTCCAGCCCTGACGATTGAGACATCTGACTACCATCGAGTTGTCCAGAGTCAGACGGATGTGGATCGAGGGATGCGGAGAGAGTTTCTTCAGAGTGAGAAGGACCGCCATGGCCTCCAAGATGTTGATGTGAAACGTCTTGAATAGGGGAGACTATGTCCCTTTGAGCCTGTTGTTGGTGGGAGTGACCTCCCAACCCTCCAGCGAAGCGTCCGTGTGGATGTTGAGTGATGGAGGTGGGTGTTGAAGAGGAATGGACCTTTTCAGGGCCTTTGCTTTCGACCACAGCTTTAAGAGTAACCGAAGTCTGTTTGGGAGCCGTCTCTTGAGGTCTTTTCGAACGTCTCCAGACTCCCGCGGCATCCTTTAGCTGTGCGCGAAGCACTGGGTTTGTCACAGAGGTGAACTGTAGAGAGCCTAGAACTTGTTCCTGCTGTCGTCTTGAGATCCTTTTGGATTTCAGCAGTTTTTTGACAGACCCTGCTATTTCCTTCCTTTTCTTCTGTGGGATGGAAAGGCGGTGTGACTGAAGATCCCAATGGATTCCTAACCATTGGAACTTCTGAGCTGGAGAGAGGCGAGATTTCATGGTGTTTATCTTGAATCAAAGGTGTTCTGGGAACTGGGTGACTTTGTTGCAGGATCGTATACAATCTTCGGGCGATGTCTCCCAGACCAGCCAGTCGTCTAGGTAGGCCATCACCTGGACGCCGCGGAGGCGGAGCTATTGAACGATGGCGTCTGCCAGCTTGGTGAAGATCCGTGGAGCCACGTTGAGCCCAAAGGGCATGGCCCTGAAAGCGTAGCTTTTCCTTTGGAGTCAAAATCCTAGGTAGGAGGAAGCGTGATGGTTCATTGGAACGTGCCAGTAGGCATCCGCCAGGTCTATCGAGACCGTGTAGGACCCTTGAGGCAGAAGGGTCCGTATTTGTTGAAGAGTCAGCATCTTGAACTTGTTGTTCGCGATGAACTTGTTGAGGGGGGATAAGTCTAGAATGACTCTGAGTTTGTCGGAGTCCTTCTTGGGGACGCAAAATAGTCTCCCTTGGAACCTGGTTGACTTTACCCTCCTTATCACCTTCTTGTTCAAGAGTTCTAGGACATATTCTTCCAGGAGGGGGGTTGACTGTTGGAAGAATTGCTGGAAGGTTGGGGGTGGTTGAGTCCAGCTCCAGCCCAGTCCCTTCTTGACGGTGCTGTGTGCCCAGGGATCAAAGGTCCAACGATCCTGGAATTGGCGGAGTCTTACTCCCACCGGAAGCACTTCATTGCTTCTGGCTTCCCGAGGGTTTGCTACCTCGACCGCTAGCTCCCCTTCCTCCTCTGCCTCTGGAGGGACGGCGAGACACATCTCTGCCTGAGCCTCTGCTTGAGCCTCTACATTTGGGACGAAAGGTAGTGGATTGCTGCTCAAATGCAGGGGTGAAGACCGGTGACTGCGATAGAACCGGTTGGGTGACCAGCTGAAAGGTCTGTTGTGGCTGAGCTGCCACTTAGGTTGAGGGCCGTCGTCCTGAGAGGATTTCCTTTTCTTTGACATGCCCCATTTATGGAGAAGGTTCCTGTTCTCCGTGGCGGCTTTGTCGGCGATCTCTTTCACTAGGGAGGAGGGAAAGAGCTGTTTACCCCAGATGTTGGAGGAAATCAGCCTCCGGGGTTCGTGTCTCACTGTAGCGCTCGCGAACACGAATTCACGACAGGCTCTATGAGCCCTAGTGAAGCTGTACAGATCCTTCATGACCATTGCCAGATGCGTTTTGGCAAGGACCATGTAGAAGTCTGGGACCCTAGTGTCACCGGCCATGACTTCAAGCTGTACCTGGAGGGACATAGATGCGGCAAGCCTTTCCTTACTATCATGTTCCCTACGAAGGAGGTGATCGTTGAGTTTTGGGAGGTCCTCATTAAACTGACGACCAACAACGTCAGGCTCTAGCTTCCCCACTGTGAACGTGGACTGGATGTCTTTCCAGTGCCTATCATCAGGGGGAGTAGTCAGGGAGAAGGGCCTGCACTCCTCTAGTACAGGGCAAGGTTTCCCTTCTTCCACTGCTTTCAGTACCGCAGTGAAGGCCTTTTCAAGAAAGGGGAAGGTCGCATTGTCCGGTGCGACGAAGGTTGGGTGCTTTCTAATAAGCGCCGGCATTTTTGAGTTGGTGAAGCCCCTACTCTTCACCGCGTTGGCTAGCATAGCCTGGGCCTTCGAGAGATCGAACACAATTACCTCCTTCGGTTCGGTCTCTTCTTTAGAGGCGGGTTCGGACCTGAGTCGGACGTAACAGTCCGGATAAGCCTCAAAGTTCGGGAAGAACTCCACTTCTTCCAATGCGATCGAGCCGACCTTCTCGCTGATGAAGATCTTGCCCGTGGTGATCGGCATGTGCTCAGCATACCTCCATGGGTTAGTATCCGAGCAGGCAGGGAGGTCCTTATCCGAAATCCTTTTTGGTTGTTTAGAACTTCCGAGGTTAGACTTGAAAAGCTCATGAGTCTCGCGAAGTTTCTTATCCATGAGAGCTTCAAGCATCTTGAAGATCTCCTGAGTGCCTGATGGGATGGGGTCCGGGGTGGCGGACGTTGAAGGAAGTGATTCCTCGGTCGGTGTAGGAGTTGGTGCAGGGGTAGAAGTGGGAGCGACCTCATGCTCCGAATCAGGGTATTCCACCTGATCTTCCTCATAGTCAAGCTCCTCGCCCATGAGGTTCCTCTCCGTAGTCTCTGACATTTCCAACATACGTTCCACGTTGTCAGAATCTAGACGGCACTCATGCATGGACTGGGCCATGACAACATCAGGTTCCACCACTATCTGGACGGTAGGAATCTGATCACTAGGGACCACTGAGTCTTTCGATGCCTTCGGGAATGGCAAGGCCCTCAAATCTTCGGTTGAAGGAAGTGATTCCTCGGTCGGTGTAGGAGTTGGTGCAGGGGTAGAAGTGGGAGCGACATCATGCTCCGAATCAGGGTATTCCACCTGATCTTCCTCATAGTCGACCTCCTCGCCCATGAGGTTCTTCTCCTTAGTCTCCGACACTTCCGACATACGTTCCACGTTGTCGGAATCTAGACGGCACTCATGCATGGGTGGGCCATAACAACATCAGGTTCCACCACTATCTTGACGGTAGGAATCTGATCACTAGGGACCACTGAGTCTTTTGATGCCTTCGGGAATAGCAAGGCCCTCAAATCTTTGCTAGCGAGATACGGTCCGGTGGCGTTCTTCTGGAAGCCACGCACCCACTTGCGTAGTTTCTCCCGAGCGTTGTCCCTTACCTCCGCTGAAAGAGGATTGTCGAACGCTTCGACCAGACGACTCTTGCAGACTGTACAGTGCTGCGGGTCCCAGTATTTCAGGTCGCCTTTCTTGGTGGCGCAGGGGGCGTGGGTCCGACACGCCTTGTGCCCGTAGAAGTCCGGGCCCTTCACTCCACAGAAGTTGTGGTCACACTTCATATACTCCTCCTGTAAAAGAAAGAGATCATGAGTATATGGAAGGCATAAGAATGACTTACATTACTCTAAGGTTAAATTTTAAGTAGTCAAAATTTCACCTAACATTAAATAATTCATAAATATTGTAATGTTTGAGAAGAGGAGCGGGAGAAGGGAGTAGATAGACACATACTTGTGAATCCCGCCCAGTTGGTTACCGTAACCTTATCAATAGGCAATTTCATTTGTGGCCGAGGGACACAAAACGGAAATCCGCATGGATCACCGTGGTGGGTAGAAGCTAAGTTCTAGCAGAGATTGCCTGCGAGGTGTATCAGGAACTGAGACCACTCAGATCCTTGAGTTAAAGGGGTAGTAGGAGACCCCGTATAGATCTAGGTTCCGGCAACCGACCGTGCTAAGACACACAGAGTATGCTGGAAATTGTAATGTGCAAGAAGACAGCATAGCCACTAGTAGAATGGTAAGACAATACCTAAGCATAGAAGTGGCCAAGCCATCTGGCTGCAGTGTAGGACTGTCGGCATGTTGTCGACAGGTAGAAAAAGGGGTGCAAGTCCCTTGGTGCTTCCGGAGGGCGCCGGCAGGCCGGCGGGACGCCGGAGGCCGCTCAAGCAGGGTGTAAGGCATTAAGGCAGACACATTGAGAATCTAAGCATAATACCAACTTGGCGACCGCCGGCACAGCGGCGGCACGCCGGAGGGAGGCGGCGGCTCCGGCAGCCGAAGGCTGACGGCTTGGTGATCAGTTCATAAGATAAGGCAGAATAAGGTAGAATACCCAGAACGCCGGTAATCAATGCCGGCACGCCGGAGGCCGGCCCGAAGGTCGGACAACCGAAACTAGGTAATGGAGGGGTGGGCCATCGGCTGTATTCCGACGGAAGGCGGCAGCCCCCCGGCACACGGAAGGCTGACGACTTAGAGGAGGGAGGTTATCTTATGAGAGAGAGTCACCAAAGGGTAGGGCGGTATCGCCGGCAGTAGAGGCGGCAAGGGACCGGCACCAGGGTAGATAGAGAGACAGATAAGGAGGGATTGGAGGGGTAAGACCACATACCACTCCGGCATCCCTCCGGAGTGAGTGTACCCATGATAGGAGTAGGTCCAAGCATCCAATGGCAGGGGGCCGGCAGTCGGCCTGGTGCCAGGGTAACCCAAGGGAGGGTTAGGGTACACTCAAGAGGGGGAACCCCCTGTTGGACAAATCGCTGCCAGTGGCTACCCCCATAGAACACTATGAAGGGTATATGTACCAGAGCGGCCTGCTCAACAGGAGATCAAGTTAGCCCTATCACTCCACCCAAGGGAGGAGTTGTAGGACTAGGGACAGATGTGTATAGGCTAGCCTATGTATAGGCTAGCCTACACCAAAGGGATAGGTGGGGAGGGAGAAGAAGAGGGGTCTTCCATAGGGGAGGCTCTGTACAAGAACGGTCACCAAGGAAGGGAGGACGCTCCCTAGCCTAGGGTAGGTAACCAGAATGAGAACGGTGCAAGAATACCGTCTCAAACTATAACAGTACAGAACTAGCCCCCCCCCCAAGGCCTAACCTAGATAAGGAGTGTTAAATCCCATGCTAGGTAGGCTGAAAGACACATCGCAAGTTGTATGGAAGGGTAAGTAACCTAACCATAAGCAACTGAGGAAGGACAGAGCCGTTCCTCTTTCTCGGTCGTAACCCCAAGGGGGGATCATTCCCTTAACCCTGGATAGGTACGATGGGTCGTTCGCGACCCCGAGCGTCAAAAAAAAACAGGTTTTTCTCACGTGACTCACCCCCGTGACTGAATTTGTGGGTGATCGACCTGCAGGAGGTGTCTCCCCTACACGCTCTAGTGGGTCCAGATGTGCATTGCTGTAGCTGTACTCCTTCCCCGATTTCTGAGACGCGTCGGGGTCGAGCGCGACCGAGTTTACCCTTCTAAGGTAATTTGCATAATTATCAAAGTTATTACGTATTATGAAATTGTCGTAGAATGGTGCAACTTGTATAGGTTATCAGTTGTGGAAAGTCTTGGTGGATTGTTTGGCTACCATGTGCATGATTTTTTTTTAGTTAAAATGTCGTTCATCACCACGAGGACCATTTTACCGCGAGTGCCCCTTTTTCATTTTTTTTCATTTTTTTGCCAAGTCATTTTTCCGTAAGATATTGCCAAATAGTGTCGTAAAACTTTTGCTTGTTTAGTGTTGGAAAGTGTGTCTAGATGATCTGGCTACCCATGCGTGACTTTGTTTTTGTCAGATACGACGTAGTTATTGGTATATTGGGTATTTAACTGCGGTTACCAATTTCTGTTTTTTTTCAATATTTGTAAAAATTACTACGTAGTAAGGAATTGCCGTATATTATTAATTTTTTTTTCATGTTTATGTGTTAGAAAGTGTGCCTTGATGGTTGGGCTAACACGTGCATGTCTTTTTTTTTATCTGAGATGCCGTATATTAGAATGTCGGGCATTTTACCGCGAGTGCCCCTTTTTCATTTTTTTTCATTTTTTTGCCAAGTAATTTTTCCGTAAGATATTGCCAAATAGTGTCGTAAAACTTTTGCTTTTTTAGTGTTGGAAAGTGTGTCTAGATGATCTGGCTACCCATGTGTGATTTTTTTTTTGTCAGATACGACGTAGTTATTGGTATATTGGGTATTTAACTGCGGTTGCCAATTTCTGTTTTTTTTCAATATTTGTAAAAATTTACTACGTAGTAAGGAATTGCCGTATATTATTGATTTTTTTTTCATGTTTATGTGTTAGAAAGTGTGCCTTGATGGTTGGGCTAACACGTGCATGTCTTTTTTTTTATTTGAGATGCCGTATATTAGAATGTTGGGCATTTTTCCGCGAGTGCCCCTTTTTATTTGTTTTGCATTTTTTTTGCTTAGTCATGTTACCGTAAGGAATTGGAAAGTAGTGTCGCAAAACTTATATTTTTATAGTGTTGGAAAGTGTTTCTAGATGATCTGGCTACCCATGCCTATTTTCTTTTTAGCCAGATATGGCGTATATATAAGTATGTGTTCGATTTTCCTGTGATTGCCATTTTTTCGTTTTTTCCCATTTCTTTCAAAATTACTACGTACTAAGGAACTATCACAGAGTAATGATTCATTTATATGTTTATTTGTCGGAAAATGTGCCTTGATGGTTTGCCTAGCACGTGGCTGAAATTTTTTTTTTTTCTGAAATGTCGTATATTAGAATGCCCATTTTTCCACGAGTGCCCCTTTTTATTTGTTTTGCATTTTTTTGCTTAGTCATGTTACCGTAAGGAATTGGCAAGTAGTGTCGCAAAACTTATAATTTTATAGTGTTGGAAAGTGTTTCTAGATGATCTGGCTACCCATGCCTATCTTTTTTTTTAGCCAGATATGGCGTATATATAGGTATGTGTTCGATTTTCCTGTGATTGCCATTTTTTCGTTTTTTCCCATTTCTTTCAAAATTACTACGTACTAAGGAACTATCACAGAGTAATGATTCATTTAGATGTTTATTTGTCGGAAAATGTGCCTTGATGGTTTGCCTAGTACGTGGCTGAATTTTTTTTTCTTCTGAAATGCCGTATATTAGAATGTTAGCCATTTTTCCGCGAGTGCCCCTTTTTATTTGTTTTGCATTTTTTTGCTTAGTCATGTTACCGTAAGGAATTGGCAAGTAGTGTCGCAAAACTTATATTTTTATAGTGTTGGAAAGTGTTTCTAGATGATCTGACTACCCATGCCTATCTTTTTTTTAGCCATATATGGCGTATATATAGGTATGTGTTCGATTTTCCGGTGATTGCCATTTTTTCGTTTTTTCCCAATTCTTTCAAAATTACTACGTACTAAGGAACTATCACAGAGTAATGATTCCTCTAGATGATTATTTGTCGGAAAATTTTGTTTACTTCTTTTTTGATTGAATATCATCAAATTTTTTTAGCTAAAATATTATATTTTACATTTTTTTTTTTGGATTTTATTTCCCTTCAAAAAAATTTTTTTGGGTCAGAATTTTAATTTTATAGTCGTAAAATAATCGACAATTATCCAGCAACCCACCATACAATTTTTATGCATATCCAATAATAATTAGATTAGTAAATAACACCTTGAAATTGACATACCCTTCCTACATTTCAAGTGGCAGATTAGGGAGTCTGAGTCAGTGTGGTTGGCGGCCATTTTGTGGACATATCCGAAGCGTAAGTTGCCCTATCTATATATATTCTTGTTCCCTATAGAATTTGTGATATTTTGGTATATTTTTACCTGCATAAATATCATATTATATATTAAATATATGTATTTTTTTACGAAATTTCTAAGTACTCAAAAAATTACCTTTAGATATGGCCCCTGATATAAATGTAATTTACAAAATAATGAAGATTTTTTTACATATTTCTATTTTAGGATAACATATGTTTATTCCCTAAAAAAATTAGCCACTTCCTATTTCATTTGGGTACCCAAAAAAATTCATGAAATTTAGACAAATTTTTTTGGCCAAAAAAAGTTACCCTTTTTTTTTCATCTCAGATCTTCACCTCCATGGGTCTGACTTCATCCAAAATACATCAAGATGTGTCCTAAACATTCAAGAATCAATTCCTAAAAGGATTTGTTTATATATGTATAAACTTTTTTTTATGAATTTTTATGTCAGGTCTTTTTTTTTCTACTTAATTTTTTAAAATATTTATAATAAATAGTTTTTCTGCAGATGAGTAGTATTTATCTTTACAGTTGTTTTAAGCATTCATTGAAGTTTTTTTTGGCAAAAGAAAAAAGGAGGTTACTGCAAAAACTGATTTTTCAAGAATTTTTTTTGGCGTCGGGGTCGTTCGCGTCCGAGTATACCCTTAAAGGGGTGTCCGAGGAGCGTACCTATCCAGGGTTAAGGTAGACAGAGAAGTGATAAATACTCTGATTGTGGACAAGATTCCCCTATAGAGAAGGGGAAGCATGGCCACACAGAGGGAATGCCCGTAGGCAGGGGATGAAAGGTACGCAATCAAACCGGTCCCCTATATGGTCCCTGAAGGCGAAAAACACTTGCATCACAGTTAAAAGTATGATAAATAATGCCACTATCTTCATAACTTAACCTAGGATCACTGGAATATATCATGCATGAACACAAGAGCTAGGCAATCTAGCCTAGGGGCTAAGCTAGCAATCTAGTATGGGGTCAAGCGATGACCGGATAATAGAGCTTTAAAACACGATATATGAAGTTCCTAGCTATGAAGACTAAATAACTAACAATATCTATTAGTTAAGAGGCCGGAAAAAGCTGTTCTGACTAGCTAAATAAGGCATGCAAGAGAACAGCGACGCCATAAAATGGCGTGTCCGGTAGCAGCACAGCTCCGCCACAAAACACGAAATATTACGAAAAGTATAAGTTACTTTACGGGGACCTGGTACTCAACTTTCCAGAAGAAGGCGAGGCAGAAGGTAGCGACATAATGGCGATGCAAGTCGATAAAAATCGCACAAGGGGGAAATCCGTCTAAGCAAGGTAGCTACAAGCAGAAGGATGAGGACGGACGTGACGTCATTTATCAATGGCGCCCGTTTGTTTACGTTTCGAGTACCAAAAGTAGCCACGGACAAGTGTAACTGTGGAACGGCTCCCCAGTTATTCTCCACCTTTCCATATCGAAGTGTTAACTCTATATGGGGTGCAGATAGCTATGTGGCGTGTTAATACATGCGTCCCCTGTTGATATACAATGTCTTAAAGGGAAACCTTTAGGATACTCGCACCAGAAGTAAGAATTCTGTGATAACCTGTGGTTTAATTCTCTGGGAATATCCTTGTAGTTAATATACCCAAGGAAGCTACCAAAAGGAACCTTCCATCAGGACGTCATGGCTTGAGCCCAAAAAACGGATTTTGAGCAAAGCGAAAAATCCATTTTTGGGTGAGATAGCCATGTTGTCCTGATGGAAGGTTCCTTTAGGTAGCTTTCTAAGGGATATTTGCTGCTGTGATACTCCAAGAGAATTAACCGAAAGTTTCCAGAATTCTAATTCCTGGCGCGACTTATCCATAATATAAATCTAAGGATGTCACATAATATCAAGGGACGTATATTTAGATACGACACATAGCAATCTTCACTCCAAATAGATTTAACTCTTTGAGGGGGAAGAGTGGCTAACGAAAGGGGAGCCGTTATCTAGGTACACGGTGGACCTCCTATCCGCAGCACTACCGGCCGCCATTCCTTTCTTGTATTTGAGCAGGAATAACCGCTGATAGAGTAGTTTCGGGTGAGGTCATCAAGAAAGAAGGGCGAGTCCATCTGTACGACATGGCTATCTCACCCAAAAATAGATTTTTTGCTTTGCTCAAAATCTGTTTTCTTGGGCTCGGCCATGTCTTCCTGAGGGAAGCTTACCAAAGAATTAACTTGAAAGTACTAAATCTGTGGATTTGTGTAAGTGCCTTTACTTTGAATGGGTTCTTTATCTGGTGTGATAAACCTGTATATGACATTACCGTTATCTATAATATCCACTAAGCTTGGAGCTGGCTTAGGGCTTCCTGCCCCCTGCAGGGAAAGTGTGGGCTTCGACTATAAGGATTCAAAGTTTTTATATCCATAAGAACAAAAGGGAAACTTTTTAGAGGTTACCTTTTCATGCTTTGGACATCTGTACTTAATCAAGCTTCTATTTATAGGAATAGGATAAAACTCTCAGTTGCTTTATTTTTACCAAGCGAGGATAAAATAAGACACAGCTACATTTTTTATATTTTATTTTTAAAAATGAATTATGAAATGTAGATGTAACAAAGTAGAAATCTGACCTTGCATAGTTAAACATCATGATTATATATATTTCTGAGCTGTAAGGGAAGAATATACATATATAAACTCATTATTAGATTAATGCCACTCATTGTGAATGTGAAACCAAATCAGATATGTCTAGTTTCACTCAGATGTTGGATATGTGTCAACACTGTGTTCCAATGTTCACACGGCACTGGTGTTATTGGTCAGATTCTGTACCCGTATAGAATACTGTAGTCTATTAATCACTGTAATGATTTGCACTAAAAGGTATTAATACCTGTTCACCCTTAGCACTGTTGAGTCCCAAAACAGTCCACTGTTCATCGCAGCACTAGACGAAGGGTTTTATGACACTACCCGCCACCAACACAAAGTGCTTTATTTCTTGTACTTGCTTCGCATAATGTTTATAGAAGAATCTGGATGATTTCCACCCCGCATATGAGCGGAACATCTCAAAGTCAATGTGTTGAAAGAAATTCAACGAAGAAGCAACTTTTCTTGGATCTTGACCTGTGGGTGAGCTTCGCTCTCAGTTGCCTTAGGGATAGATTTGATCCTGAGGTTTAGCCTCGGAAGAGCTGTCCCTCCTTGAAGTCTGAAGTTCTTCGAAGATAGACCTTAAGACACTCTACTGGGTATAGCGAGACATCTTTCTTCAGTGGGCAGATTCTTCAAGGACCCCACCTCTTGGTGGGCAGCTCATTCTTGGCAAGAAAGGCAGGATCAGGAAAAGGTTTACTTCTCCTGTGTCTAGAAACTGAATATGGCCTTCGTTTCTGGATAAGGCTACTATTTCACTAACTTTAGCCCGTGAGGCTATTGCAAACAGGAAGATGACTTTGTGTTACATCCTTTAGAGTAAAATCCTCATTGTTCAGGTTCGAAGCATAGTGCAAGACTTTGTCTAACGACCATGTGATGGGCTTTGGGGGCTGCTCGCTTGAGTTTAGCACATGCTTTTGGTATCTTATTGAAGATTTTGCTTGTGAGGTCCACCTCAAAGGCGTACAGAAGAAGTATAGTTAGAGCCGACTTACATGCGGTTATCGTAGTGAAAGCCAGGCCTTGTTCATGTAGGTATATAAAGAAAGAGACAGTAATCCATCAATATTTCTGCTGGTTTCCATGTTTTCACAAAGGACACCCATTTCTTCCAAGATGATTCCTACTGTCTCCTAGTTGAACTTGACTTGTACTCTTTAATGAAGTTGACTTTGTCCTTCGAGATCCCAACTTTTTGCTCAATGCTAGGGCGAGAAAATCCTGAGATTTAGGGTGTTGGTTCTCGAGGATAAAGCATAAACAGTCGTTCGGCAGAGGAAACAGCTTCAGTTTCAATTCCAAAACTATAGGAAACTAATTGATTTTGGGCCATTTGGGGGCCACTACTGCAGCTGTCCCTCTGAAGGATCTTAGCTTGTCGAGGACTTTTAGCAGGAGATTGGTTGGTGGAAACAGCTAAGTCTGATTCCATCTGTTCCAGTCGAGAGACATGGCGTCTATCGCTTCTGCTTGAGGGTTCATGTAAGGGGCTACACAACGAGGTAGTTTCTTGTTGTCGCTCGTTGCGAAGAGGTCGATCTGCTGTTCTGAGACTTTTTCCGAGATGAAGGAGAATGAGTCTGCGTCTAGGGACCATTCTGTCTCTAACGGCTTTCGCGTGGATAGAGCGTCCGCCATCACACTGCGGAACCCTTGAAGGTGAACTGCTGATAAGTGCCATCCTCTCTTCCTCGCCAGGTAGAGGAACAAGATTGATGTGAGGTGATCTCGAGCCTTGTCGATTTAGACATTTTACTATCACTCCGTTGTCCAGGACCAATATGATGTGGATTGCTCTGCGAGGGGATAGTTTCTTCAACGTTAGGAAGACTGCCATGGCCTCCAAAATGTTGATGTGAAAGGTTTTGAACTGGTGCGACCAATTCCCTTGCACTTTTCTCTCATGAGAATGGCCTCCCCATCCTTCCAGGGAGGTGTCCTTGTGTATCACCACTGATGGTTGTGGTGGTTGTAGGGGAATCATACGCTCTAGGCTCTTGGATGTTGACCACGGCCTTAATAGCGTGTGCAATCGGGTCTGGGTCAACCTTAGTTGATCTCTTCGAGTGTTTGATGCGTATCTTCTCCAGACTCCTGACGCATCCTTTAGCTGTGCTTTTAGCACTAGGTCTGTCACTGCTGCAAACTGAAGAGAGCCTAATACTCTTTCCTGTTGGTGTCTTGAAATCCTCTTGTATCGGATTAGTGTCTTGATAGCTCCTGCTACCTCTCTCCTCTTATCAATGGAATGAAGAGGTGGTTTGACTTGAAGCTCCATTGGAATCCTAACCATTGGAACCTCTGAGCTGGAGAAAGGCGAGACTTCTTGTGATTGATCTTGAAGCCTAGGTGCTCCAGGAACTGGATTACCTTTCTGGCCGCTTGCAGACAAGTAGTCTTCGATGCTGCCCACACAAGCCAATCGTCTAGATATGCTACTACTTGAACTCCCTCAGAGCGTACCTGCTGGACGATTGTGTCTGCTAGCTTTGTAAATATCCTTGCGGCTATGTTTAGCCCAAAGGGCAGCACTCTGAAGACAAATTTTGTCTTTTGTAGCTTGAATCCTAGGTAGGAGGAGAGGGGGCGACTGACTGGTAGGTGCCAGTAAGCATCTGCCAGATCTATTGAGACTGTGTACGCCCCTTTGGGTAAGCATTCGGAACTTGTAGTTCTCGATGAATTTGTTTAGTGGAGACAAGTCTAGAATGACAGTTTGTCTGAGTCTTTCTTGGGAACACAAGACAGCCTTCCTTGGAATTTGATGGACTTCACTCTCTTTATTACCTTCTTTTTCAAGAGTTCTGAGGTATATTCTTCCAACAAAGGGGTGGAGTGTTGGAAGAATTTTGGAAAAGGGGGTGGATTTTCGTTCCATCTCCACCCGAGTCCATTCATGATTAGGCTGTGGACTCATGGATCAAAGGTCCAGCGTTCCCGAAAGTAAAAAAGTCTGCCCCCTACCTGGAGCCCCTCATTGCTTAGGGGTTCCTAAGGACTTGTTTCTGTGACCGCGTCCTCCTCTGCCCTTTGGGGGTTTTCCAGAGGAACCTCTTCTTGGGACTCTACCTTTGTAGGGCCGGAAGGTGGTCGAGTGCCCCTCAAAGCCTAGGTTAAACACAGGTGACTGGGCTACCAGCTGTTGAGGGACCATCTGGAGGGTGGTTTGAGGCTGGGCTACCACTTGAGGCACCGTGGCCATGGTCAAGGCCAGATTTTGTGTAGGTCTAAGTGGTCTTCTTGCCTTCTTGTTCATAGGCTGGGGACCTCCATCTGAGGAAGACTTCCTCTTTGAAGACATGCCCCACTTTTGGAGAGAGTTCCTATTCTCCGTGGCTGCTTTGGCAATGACTTCTTGGACCACTTCCTGTGGGAAAAAGTCCTTTCCCCAGATGCATGATGAAATAAGCTTTCTGGGTTAGTGTTTCACCATTGCTGCGGCAAACACGTGCTCTCTACAGGCCCCCCTTGGCCTGAAAAAAGCATACATGTCCTTCACGAAGGTATCCGTGTGAGACTTAGCTAAGACGATGTATATGTCAGGACACAAAGGAAGGGTGCTTCTTACTCAAAGCAGGTACCTTTGAGTTTATGAAGCCCCTCTCTTTCATCGAGCTTGACAACAAAGCTTGAGCCTTAGCATGGTCAAAAACTATGACCTCCTTCGGCTCCGTTTCTTCCTTCGAGGCTGGTTCCTTCCTTAGGCGGACATAGCAGTCCAGGTAAGACTCCTTGCTGGGCCAGAATTCCACCTCCTCAAGGGCAACTGCGCCCAATTTCTCTGAAATGACGATCTTGCCCGTCGTCATAGGCATGTGCTCGGCATACCTCCAAGGGTTGGCATCTGAGCACAAGGGAAGGTCCTTCACGCTGAGCTTCTTCTCGGGCCCACGTGATGCTGCAAGTCTCCGCATCTCTAACTTCATTGCAGAAGCCTTCTCATTATTTTCCTTCTGCATCTGTTGGATCATCCCAACGATGGAAGAAAGGGTCTTTCCCAGATCCTCTGGGAGAGAGGACGATGTTGAGGGAATAGGTTCAGGGGCCTGAACCGGGGTAGCCGACACCTGGTCGAATTCTTCCTCCTCATTGTCTGGAGCCTGGGACAGCTCCTCTTCCTGGTCTTCTGCCAGAAGGTCTTTTTCCGTGCACTCGGACACCTCCGACATCCTATCATCCAATTGGATGTCCTGCAGGGCGTCCGCGACTTCAGCATCCACCGGGATCTGGACCAACGGTATCTCGGCTTGAGGCTGGGGAATCACTGCATCTGCTGATGCCTTGGGGAAAAGGTAAGCCCTCATCTTCCCACTTGGAAGATAGGAACCAGAAGTGTTCTTCTGAAAGCCCCTTACCCAGGTACGAAGCTTCTCCCTTGCTGCGTCCCTTGACTCCGCCGTCTTAGGGGAATCAAATGCCTCAGTAATCAGGTTTGTGCATAAGGTACATACCTGCGGGTCCCAATACCGGAGATCACCTTTGGAGACTGCACATGCTGCATGCCTCCTACACAAGTCATGTCCGCAGAAGTTCCTGCTGCGGATGTTGCAGAAAACGCTTCCACACTTCGGATGGTCCTCCTGTAAAGAGAAGAAAATTCCATGAGTATCAAGTGAACTACATATCACTGGATATACAGAGCTTAAAGTAACTAAGCTAGAAAGGAAAGAAGGAAAGACACACACTTGTATTTCCTGCCCAGTCTATTGCTGTAACCTTCCAGATAATAAGATTATATGGTTATTCTATACTAGAGTGACCAATAAATAATTTCCAGAGGAAAATAGGTGTAGCTCACACCAAAATAAGTAATTTTAAAATACTGGATAGTAGAAAAGAAAGAACTCACTTTCTTTATCTGTATGGTTTCACCAAAGGGCTGTACAAGACAACACAA
>NC_090741.1:121895661-121915661 GCF_036898095.1 Palaemon carinicauda
ATTCAACTTCGAATTCTCGTCGAAAATTTTTTTTCTCTCTGTGCCAATTCCGTTTTCTTTCAGAAGTTCTTGGGAAATATCTTTATATTTGTATCATTGTATTGGGGGATTGTGTTATGATCTTTGTTTGAATAGTATTTATGCGTTTACGCAGTGGACGTCTGTATTCATATAGATATTTTGATAGGATTGCAAGGAATCGTAGAGATAGAAAAAGAAGTAAAGTAAACATGACGCCTTTCTTACGATTAATGTATTTAACTTGCATGACGCTTATGTTGCCTGAAGCTTTAGTGCGGTGTTTTGATAAAAAGTTAACGCCAGCAAGTACGGAATTGGATGTATATAAACAGATAAAGAAACATATGTCTAAGTGTCCTGATCTTGATCCCGTGTTTACACAAGTTTTTGCAAAGAATGAAACTAAGCCACAACAAGTAAACGTAGTTCATAATAGTCAAGTTGCAGGAATGACGTGTTATAATTGCAAATGTCAAGGTCACAGGATTGCAGACTGCAGAATGAGATTCTGTTCATTACATAACAGTTCTACTCACTCATATAGTCAGTGCTACTCACGTAAGACACAACAGAATTCTAGAAATACACAGTCAATTCCACAGGCAGTTCCATATGGAAATAAAAAGAAAAATCCTCAGTTCAATAAGAAGAAACAGCCAAACGTCAATGTAGTTCAAAATCAGAAACAAACAAATAGTACTTTGAATAACGCTGATCCTGAGTCGTCAAACCAGAACTCGCAAGGTCAGCCTAATTTTCAGAATGTGCAGAGTTTGCTCTGCACATTCTGAAAATTAGTCTGACCTTGCGAGTAAACATGACGCAAATACCACATAATTAACTCCAGTGGGGAAGAGAGTGATGTTGGGTCAAGGTCATTCATATCAACATCAGTAGTATTGAATAATCCATTTAATGTTATATCAGATCATTGTGAGGCAATAGATTTTCCTATGCACCACACGACCGAATTAAATAAATCAGGGCATGCTCCCGTAGATTTGCAATGAATTTATACAATAATAAGCCAAAATGAGTTACGACCAACATTATATGCTGTAAATTTAGAACACAGATCATTTACATTATTTTTTGACTCTGGTAGTCCACGTAAAATCATGGATTTGAGGACACATCATTTGTTGTTTTCGAACTTCCCTATAGAAAAGTCCGGAGTAAGGCTCTCGGGTATAGGAAATAATGAATTAAATGTAATTGGCGTAACTCATGTCCAGTTCATGGTTGGTAAGCCCACGTTTGCCAATACATTTGTTGTTGTACAAAAATTGATATGTATCCAGCTGTAATCATAGGATACCCATCCATGGGCAATCAAAACATTATCTTATCCCCTGCCAAGCACGGCGTGTATATCAAAGGAAAATTCTATAAGCCTTCTAATACCTTAAAATCAGTTTTGGATAAAAAGGAGACGACAAATAAAACAGTGACGTACGTTGAAGAACCAATAACTTGTCTCACAAATAAAGAAATAATATACGCGACCCAACAGAATTCTCATTCACCCGTAATATCATCTTGCACGCAATCTATCGAGCCGAACGTAACTTCGAATTTAATAGTGCAAGTAAAGAAAACGTTACCGGGATCTGAAATATTAATCCTTTCCAACACTTAGAAAACTAACGGATTGTCCGTCACACAAACTATTTATGCTGTAGGCTTACATCAACAATGTAATATTGAAGTCTGTGATCATTTAAATACCACTTCAGTAATTCACAAAAATCAACATATCTTGGATGTAGAAGTTTATAAATATCGTATTCTTACCGTTGCTGAAATCAATCACGCTCAATCAGTTGCGGATGAATCCCTTTTGCAATCTATTAAAAATAAAATTAGTAAAGACATTCAAGAAGAAGAAATTCAGCAGAAATTTTTTTGGACTTTTAACTGAATATCATGATGTTTTTTCCACTACGGATGGATCCTTAGGAAAAACAGATGTGATCGAGCATCAAATAAGGTTAAAGGACAAGCAGAAAATTATCTATGTACCCTCGTACAGACTCCCTATGAAATTCCAGAATGAAATAAATGATGAAGTAGGTAAAATGCTAAAAGAAGGAGTTATTAGGAAATTGAACAGCCCTTATAATTATCCATTAATAGTTGTACCGAAAAAAGATCGAACATGGCGTATCTGCGTAGATATTCATCGCCTAAATGAGGAGACGACCCCTGATCGATTCCCAGTCCCATGTACTGACGATATTTTATCTTTGTTAGGTCAGAATAAATATTTTACCAATTTGGACTTACTTAAAGGCTTTCACCAGATATCATTAGAAGAAGATAGTATCCCATACACAGCCTTCAGCACAGCCAGGGGACATTATGAATTTTTACGGATGCCTTTTCGTTTACGTTGTACTCCCATAATATTTACAAGAATGATTAACATAGTGTTTGGAGACTTGCTATCGGATATATTGCAAGCCTATATGGATGACCTTGTAATCTTTTCCAATACCTTAGAAGAACATCTACGGAAATTAGAACTAGTACTACAGAGACTAAGACAACATAACTTAAGGGTAAAGATTAGTAAGTGTGAATTTTTCAAAACATTTTTTATTCTATTTGGGTTTTACGGTGTCAAGCCAAGGTCTAAAAGTAGTCCATGATAAGGTGTCGGCTATCCATAACTTTCCGATACCTACTAATGTCAAGGGAATACAGCAATTTCTGGGGTATAGTGGATATTACAAGCGTTTTATACGCAATTATTCAATAATAGCCGCTCCCCTAACTGACCTTAGAAGAAGGGCGTAGATTTCTTATGGTCTGAGCAGCATCAACAGGCGTTTAATACCTTGAAAGATAAACTGTGTAGTTTTCCTATCTTAAAATTTCCTGACTTCGGTAAAAGAATTCTTCATTGCAACAGACGCCTCAGACTTAGGAGTAGGTGGGGTATTGCTTCAGCAATATGAAAAACAATTTTTCCTGACAGCTTTTTATTCTCGAAAACTGAGAACTTCCGAAAGTAAGTATGCAGTAATAGACAAGGAAAGGCTAGCTATTGTTAATTCACTAGTGCATTTTAAGTTCATCATATACGGTTATCCCGTTAAGGTTCTTACTGATCGTAAACCACTAACCGACTTCTTTAAAGGCTTCAGACACAGCCCCAAACGAACTCGGTGGCATTTGATCATTCAAGACTTTGGCGCGAGAATCGGGTATTTACCAGGGAAAGCAAATATCATTGCTGATGCATTATCACGCAACCCCTTGTCATCTTGTACGGAGCCTTTACCTGAATTAATAGATATATCAACATCCATGCCTATTGTTAAAACGATATCTGAACAAGAAGATCTGGGCTGGAGCGCTGAATTATTACAAACTGAGCAAAGAAAAGATCAGAAATTAGGAAAAATTATAAATGCTTTGAAAGGCAATCGTAAGGAAAAGGAATATATAAAGTATACGTAGCAGAATTATATAATCAAAGACAATATTCTGTGTAGATCCGTGACAAGGAAAACCCGCAATACACCACATGTGACTAACGACCAGGTAGTGGTACCAATCTCACTTATATCCACTGTTCTAAACTGGTTGCATGCAAATCCATTGCATGGACACCCGGGGTTCTCATTAATGTCAGAGAAAGCCAAATCATTGTTTTATTGGCATGCGATGCTTACAGATATAAAAAAACATATAGCTAATTGCCGCACTTGTCAGGAAAACAAAGGGCACACGAAAACACCTGTCAGCCTAGGGGCTTATCCCGTGCCCAATCAACCCTTTGAAAGGATACATTTAGATTTATTAACAGGATTTTACGAGTCAGAAAGAGGAAATAAGCACCTCTTAGTAATTGTAGATGGTTTGACTCGATATACAGAACTAATAGCGCTTAAAACTAAAACTGTGATTGAATGCGCTAGGAAGTTTAACGAGTCTTACATTTGTAAACATGGAATTCCACACATGATAATCTCAGACTCGGGTGGAGAATTTAATAATCACTTTCTTACCTCATTGTGTGAATTCCTTAGCATAAAGAAAATCAATACTATGATCTATCACCCAGAGTCGAATGAGCTAATGGAAAGAGAGAAGAGCAAGGTTTGAAACATATTAAGAGTAACACTAGGGGGACCAGACCCCAACTGGGATATTGCAATACCTGTGGTACTGAGTATTCTGAATCATTCATATCATATAACAATTAAAATATCACCGCACGAGGCATTGTATGGTACCCCAGTTAGAACGCCTTTCCATATATTAACACCTACAACTAATTTATCAAATCCTTTAAAAGAATTATAAATGCAAGCAAAAGTCGTTTTGATATCCTTCGAAAGAATTTAGAAGAATCACAAATCATAATGAAAAGGACTCATGATAAAATAGTGAAGCCAACTAAAGCATATACCGTGGGTGATAATGTATACATACAAGTAAATGTACGTAAGTTTCAAGGCCCATTTAACATTTTGGAAACATTAACGGCCAATAGGTTTAGAGTTCAAAACGTATCCCAACCCACTGATGAGAGAATCGTACCATTGGCTCACATAAGAAATTAAAATAAGAGGGAAAGAAGTAAGGGAAAATTTTTTATTTTTTTGTTTTTGTTTTTGTGAACCTTATATGTTAAAAGTTTTTTCTTCTTAATACAGGAGTAATTATATATGTTTTTCTCGTTAAAGGTTTTAAGATGAAGTTTTTATTGTTAGGAGTGATATTGTTCGCTCAGACATTTGTCTCGTGTGGGATGATCTCTAAAACTAAAAGTATAGATTTTAAATATGGCACTATAGTAGAAAGACAAGAAGACGTTTTTATTACATTAAGTAACATAGTTGTTGAAGTACGTATGCAAGCAATTTTTCTCCCAGAGAATGACGTCACTAGCTTATAGAGCGACATTTCAAGGTTTGCTGTTTCATTAAATGAAATGCATATAAGACACTTTCCTTTTAATACAGAGAGTTCGCTTGCATCGACACTAAAAGTTGCATAGATGCTATCCGACGACTTGCAAAATAAGACTTACGAGGCAGAATCTTTGGCTTGTGACCTTTTGATGTGGACAGTAAGACACGATAATCTTGAGAAACGTAACCCGTTTATTTTTGCTGCACTAAACATCTTTGGTTCTATTGCAAGTTTAGGCTTAGGGATTTCCAATAGTCTTAAGATTAGTAATCAAAATAAGAAAATTTAGTTTTTGACTCATGAAAATGAATTGATTATGTTACAACTAAGGAATCAGTTAGCTTCAATCAATCAAATTATGAGTTTGGTGAACGAACATTCTAGTAATATCAGTCAGATTGTGGAAGTACAAGATTTGTTGGCAACGTTAACGTTTTATGATTCAAAAATAGATCATATACATAATAGAATTGCACATTTCATTGAGAAATCAAAAGACTATGTGGAAGCTATCACGTTAGCGACTAAAGGTGTACTGTCACCGCATTTCTTGCCAATAAGAGACTTAACGTTAATTGTGGAGAACGGACGGGAGAAATTGGGTTATGTTCCTTTGTTAGACGCACGTAGGTTGGAATTTTATTACAGCCTAATTACAGTAAGCGTTGAAAATCACAGGATTATGATTACAATTCCCTTTGATTCTTCCAATGCCTGGCAATCTTACAGGATATCACCATTTCCGACTTTCATGACGAATCACTCAAATCCAGTAATATTCAGTTTGACAGGACACATATTGATTTCCCCAGACAAGTAAACATATACGGTCATTAAAGACTTAAATCAATTAACTCACTGTTCAGACGCAATGAATAAAAAAATATGTACAGCTGACTCCTTTGAATTCCATAAAAACTCAATGGATTCATGCGAGTTAGGTATAGTGCTAGACGTTGCTCTCTCCCATACACATGAAAATTGTCTGAAAAAGCTTTATCTCTTTAATGATAATAAGTTCAATTGCAGACTGAACAACGGCTCGTGGATACGATACAACAAGGCCGGCTTCAATGTATCATGCCCGGACGGATCCACGTCCTATTCCCAAATCTTTGTTGCAGCAGATGCTTGTATCGGTGCGTCCCCGAATTACATGGTCCGTGGAATCAAGACTATCATCAGAGAACGGGCCTACTTCGCGAACTTCACGTGGTAGACTACAATTCCATCTTTACCTCTCCCATACAATGCACGTGTGGATAAGCGGTTGATGAAATTAACCGAGATGGACCACCCGACACCGACTTATGCAGACCGTCGTTTCTACGTGTTACTAGCAGCAATCAGCGTTATGATGATGATATTTATCGCCGTTGACATCTTTCGTTTGGCGTAGGTAAAGGAAGAATAAACTGGAGCTCAAACAGAACGTTTTGTCATGTCCAGACAAAACTCCTTATTTAATTAAATTTAAAGCTGTTTGAAACTGGCCCCTTCATTCGCTCAAAGGAGTAAAATTGTCTTGGAAAAGTGTTGTGCATGAAAAGCAGTTAGTACGCTAGTAATATGTAGTTGAAGAGACTATAGAACATTTGCATTTTAAAAACATTTTAAAAACATTTTAAAAAACCTTTAAAAAATAAATAATTTTTTGGGCACCTAATAAAATATATAAGCCCTAAATGTTAAAATAAAGAATCTATGGGCATCTAATAAAATATATAAGCCCTAAATGTTAAAATAAAGAATCTATGGGCATCTAATAAAATATATAAGCCCTAAATGTTAAAATAAAGAATCTATGGGCATCTAATAAAATATATAAGCCCTATATATATATATATATATATATATATATATATATATATATATATATATATATATATATATATATATATATATATATATATATATATATATATATATATATATATATATATATATATATATATATATATATATATATATATATATATATATATATATATATATATATATTGCTTTACCGTTAAGCCTTTCACTACGTTAAGACATTTAGGAATAATATTTCTCATGAAAACAAAATAAAAAAATATTGGGCAAAAATTAGTTTTTTCATATAATACTGGAAGTTTGGATAGCCATCAATGATATATGATGTCTGACTCACTTAGTAACCTGCAGCTATACATGAACGCAGAATATTATCAGTTGTGAATAAAATAGATGTAGCACCCATTAATACCAGAGAGTCCACATACTTTCATGTACTTACACGTACCTTGTCATGCAGTGACCTATCAATCGCTATATCTAACTGCTTTTTTGGTTTTATTTGGAGAAAATTAGATAATTGGCATACTAGTGTTCATACACCAATCATTATAAACAGGAACAATGATCCACCTTAATAACCCTGGATACGTATCGTTATTTGACCACTTTAATTAGGCATTGATGTGTCGACCTCAACGAGAGGTCACAAAAAAAATCAAAGAGAATTCATTTACAAAGCAATTCACATCCTTTTACTATCAATTTTTTTTTCAAAGAATATTTTATTCATAAAAAAAGTAAATGAAAGTAAAGTTCAAGAAAATATTTATTACAAATAAATTAATAAAATAAGTATAAAAAAAATGACTATGCAAAAAAATCACCTAAAATCCAAATATGGAAATAAGCTAAAACTATTTTAAGTACTTATTCTACGATAATTAAACACCATTTGCTGATATCCAGAGGGGGGAGGAACCACAAGGGAATGTTTCCTGAAAGGAGAATATTAGTGTAATTTTTTTTTTAGCTGAAAAAATCTATCATCTTTTCAACATTTTTTGGGGTAGGTAAATGACATAGTTAGTGACTGAATTTTTTTTACAAGATATTGTATTATTATCGTACAACAAAAAAGTGTAAAAGAATCTGCACTTGGAAATTTAGTTTCATGAAAATGAGAATTTTATTTTTTTTTTTTATTTCTCTTTTGAGTTTTTTCATAAATAAAATCCTTATATCCATTTCTGAGCATGGTTATTATGCATGAAAATATCAGAAATTTTATTAAGAAGAGGAATGCAGAGAGCTATGCCAGCTTGTGTAGGACATGCTAAAAAAATGGCCGCCAACCACACCACCTTGGAAGGTCAAATCTGCTACCTGAAATGGAGAAAGGTATGTGAATATCAGTGAGTCATTTACTTATATAGTTGTTCGGGGATTTGCATAAAATTATTATGGTAGCTAGAATGAAGTTTATAGATTATTTGGCAATTAAAGAAAAATAAAATAATTATCATAATAAAGGTACAAACTTACAAAAACAGGAGAAATTATTAGCTATTTTATAAAAACTTAAGGTGTAGAAGACATTCAAAAACACTTTACAACAATCCTTTTTTATACACTCCTAAACACTACTGTACATTCGATAATTATATAAAAATCTGATACTACACAACTTACCTTAATTAGGTATTGATGGGTCGAGCTAGACCCGAGGGTATCTCAGAAAAAGCACAAGGAAAAGAGCTGGGATAAAATGCATCCTCACCCGACTGCTGCACACACTGAACTGAGGTCTCACAGGTCGATATCACTCACAACCTATATGGATGAAAAATTATAGCAAAAAAAAGTTTTTTTTTTACCACCACACCTATCCAGGGGATATCGCCACGATGGAACCTTGACAAGGCGGACTGGGATAGATTTTGGGAGTTAAGTGAAATTGAAGGGAATGCAGAAGTTTGAAAGTATTGATTATGCCATAGACTTACTGAACGGAACTCTCCATAAAGCAGGAGTTAATTTGATTACCAAAACCACAGGATTGTTCAAACGGTGATCTGTCACCTGGTGGTCTTCAGACTTAACTGCCCTGTGCAGAACAACAAGAAAAACTTTGACTAGATTGCATAGATACCGTACACAGGAGAATTTGATACTATATAAAAAATGTAGAGCCCAGTTCCATCATGCCATGAAAGAGGCTAGGCGCCAGTCTTGACTGCTTTTTGTTTCCTTCATCAACAGAAGAACACCACCATCTTCTGTGTGGAAGAATGTAAAAAAAGATAACAGTCAAATTTACCCCAACCCATCACCAGCGTTGAAGGTGAATGGTCAGTTACGTGACTGGAGCAATTGAGACTAGCAATACCTTGGCTGATCATTTCTATAATGTATCATGTAAGTGTGAAGCAGCTCCTCGATATCAGTATAGATGCATTGAAGCACGAAAAAGGCTAAATTTGGCAACAAAAAGGAGGAATCTTACAATACTCTTTTACTAAAAGAGAATTTGATTTTGCACTTGCTAATCGCAATGATAAAGCCCCTGGACCCGATGAAATTCCATATGCAATGATTGAATATGTACCTGATAATCGTAAGTTATTTGATTTTAATTATCATTAACAGAATAGGGCAGGATCATAGTTATCCAAGTGGTTAGAAACTAGACATTATTTTAGCCTATTTAAAACCCGGTAAGGATAAGTTTTTAGCATCAAACTCTCGACCAAATGCATTAACATATTGATTATTTAAGATCATGGAGAAAATGGTCAATGCGAGACTGGTGTGGTACCTGGAGAATAAATGTATTGTATCACATATATTGTGGAATTGGAAAAATAATCTCAATGACGGCTGTGCTGATATGATTTGAGTCTTCAATTTGTGAAGCCTTTGCTTCCAAAACACACAATGTAATATTTTTGTTTACCTTAAAAAGTCATATTATACTGCATAGAGATATGGTATGCTTAAAACTATTCATAATTTGGGATTAAGAGAACTGCCATTGTTCATTGAAGCATTTTTTCACATAGATTTTTTCCAAGTTAGAGTGGATGAAACTCTGTCAGAGAGGAAAGGTCAGGAAGGAGTTCCCCAATGTAGTGTGCACAGTGTAACCTTTTTGCATTAGCCATAATTAGGATATGCTCTGTCATTCTATGAGATATTCTCTCAATGCTATTTGTAGATGATCTCTCCATATTATATACTAAAGCTAGAATGGCAATAGTTGAGAGAAAACTACAACTCTCAATTTACAAAATGATTTGGTAGGCTAAAATGAATGGATTTAAGTTTTTGACGAGCAAAACTGTTGTTATCAATTTCTGTCATTTTCCGGGAGTATATCCAGACCTGGATATGTACATCAAAGGTCAACCTATCCAATTTGTAACTGAAGCCTGATTTTTAGGATTAATATTTTATAGCAGGCTGACATGGATTCCTCACTTGAAAGGCTTAAAAGTAGAATGCCTAAAGGATCTGAATCGTTCAAAGTTTTATCCCATATATCATGGAGGGCAGACTGCAAAAACTCTTTTGAAGTTATATATGGCTTTATTTCTTTAAAAAAAATAGCTGTGGATGAGAAATATACTCCTCAGCCAACCCAAGCCAACCGAAGATTTTAAATTCTATACAACATACTGGTATTAGATTGGCCACAAGAGCCTTTAGAACGTAGCCTATCCCAAGCTTCCTTGTTGACGCTGGAGAAATACCTTTACCGAAATTCTTCTATTGTTCGGTATTGGTTTAGGGTGCAAAGACTTCCTAATTCTTAAGTGTGTCAGACTGCAAACCGTGCAGGCCATTGCAGAAACTTTGAGTTGCACCTAAAATCTCCCCAACCTCATGGTTTTCGGCTAAAGCAATTAATAAACAGTCTTAAGGCAGCAAGAAATGGAGATCTTCCATTTAGGATGTCACCAACACCTCCATGGAAATTACCAGAGATATCCTTTTGTAAATATTTTGATATCATTAAAATTAATGTCAGACTTAGAAGCCAGGTCTCTTTTTATTAAACATGTTGCAGAAAATAGGAATTCCACTTTTGTATATACAGATGGCTCCTAATCTGATGTTGACGTTGGATTTGGAATATATATTGATGATTTCAATTGTCAAGGTGCGATTTCTCCTAAAGTTTCTATACTTACTACCGAACTATATGGCATACTAACTGCTATTGAAAAAATATCGTTGAATGAGGAAGGCAATTTTACCATTTTAAGGGATGCAAGAAGTGTCCTACGAGCTTCAGAAGTTTTTAAATCCAGAGACCATTTAGTCTCAAAGATTTTAGAGTGGCTTTTTGTTATTGAGCAAAAAGGTATAAAAATTCGATTTTGGGTGTGTCTGGGACTGCAGAAGAGTTGCTACTAGGATGGTATCCCATCCTATGTAACGATTTTTTTTACCAAGTATTAGGAGATTTTTTTACAAAAATTTGCAACAGCATTGAGATAGTTTAAAAGGAAATAAGGTGAGAGAAATAACGAATGTTATATCTCCTTGGAGGTATAACATGATGCCCCGAAAGTGGGAAACTACTCTTTCTCGTCCCTGCATTGGTCAAACTCAGTTGACACATAAGTTTCTGATGACTGGGAAACATCAGCCAAATTACGATGACTGTTTGGTACCCTTGACAGTGAGGCAGTTATTGACTGAAAGCCCTACTTCTAGTACTTAAAGAAATGGATATCAGTTTGAGGCTCGAGGTGAGGATGGCATCCTCATCCTTGCCAAGATTCTTCGACATGAGGTGCCATACCATGCAAGCGGTAGATTTCTTTCAGAACCAGGTCACCTGAAAGTTTAACTTTTATAGGGACATCTTTACTTTTATTGTTTTAAATTGAATTTCCTTTAATGTTTTATTTATAACAAATGTTATCAGTGTCAATGACCTTAGTTGTCAGGATGTAAAATAACTAAATTAATTAATCAATCAATTGTTCATCAATTATATGGTGTCAGTCATTGCACTTATATTTAGGGAATGGATGTCAATCAAAAAACTAAAATTGAATTAAAAAAAAACTGAGTTTACGGTTGGTGGAAAGAAAAAAAATGTAAGCAACTTTGGTGAAATTAAAATATACATAAATAACAACTCTGCCGTGATATATTGTAAAGTCGTGATCTAAGTGTATCTGTTGATTGTAACTTGTCTTTCAATCCCCAAATAAATAATGTAGTAAAAACTGCCGGTTATCTTCTTAGAAACATTACTTTCATGAAGAAATACCTGGATAGACATTCTGTAGAGAAACTTGTGATAAATTGTGTTATAACCAGGTTTGAATACTGTAACTTCATCTACTACAATTTACCAAAAGTGCAACTGAAGAAATTACAAAACATATTAAACAAAAGAGCAAAACTTATAATAGGTGTCTCACCCCAAGAAAGGATCACTTCTATGCCAATTGATTTACACTGGCTACCTATTAAAGCGTGAATTGAGTCTGAAATATATACAATGACCCCTCAAGTTATCAGAACCTGACGTCCAATCTATCTAAAAGAATCATTACATATTGTGCAGCCAACAAATAATATTAACGCAAGAATAGTTACAGAGGGTTTCATATTATTAGAACCTAGATATATGTCTACTGTAGGCTCTAGATCCATTAAATATGCAGCCCTGAGACTATGCAATAAGCTCCCACTACACATTCAAAAGACTGAAGATATTAAGGATCTCAAGAAGAAACTGAAAACTTACTTGTTCTCTAAACGCTTCGAGGGTATGTACTTGACAATAAAAGAGCAATATGAGATGTAAAATGTTCAATGATTTCTAACTTTGGAGGTCCTGTGGAGAGTAGGGTTCGCCTGTTGTATAAGACCAGAAAAGCAGCCCGTAAAATAAAGTAAAAGGCCTGTAAAAAGTTTATTTAATTGATATATATATATATATATATATATATATATATATATATATATATATATATATATATATATATATATATATATATATATATATATATATATATATATATATATATATATATATATATATATATATATATATATATATATATATATATATATATATATATATATATATATATATATATATATATATATATATATATATATATATATATATATATATATATATATATATATATACACATATACATATGTATATACAGTATATACATATATATGTATATATATAAATATATATATACATATGTATATACAGTATATACATATATATATATATATATATATATATATATATATATATATATATATATATATATATATATATATATATATATATATATATATATATATATATATATATATATATATATATATATATATATATATATATATATATATATATATATATATTGTGACAAAAGGAATACATTGGAGAGTTTTTCAATGTCATACCATGACTCATGCCTATATAGTAACACCATTCTCAAAAAAATGACGTATAGTTTGATCTTTATTTGTATTTTCCGTTGATTTCTTTTAATAATTTGCCTTAACATACCCATTGTCTGATATGTTTTTTCAATCATTAAACTCTAATTCTAAAGACCCTGTATTGGATATCATAGTTCCTAAATCCTTAAATGATTCTATATCATTAATCCCTTCTCCTTCCAATGAGATTTCACCTTCCATTGCATATTCCGTTCTCATCATCTGTCTTTCTTCTTTTTATCTTGAGCTCAACCTAATGTAATATTTCATGCATTCTAGTAAGCAAGTATTAAAAATCCTCGGGCGTTCTTCTAGTAAGGACAGCATTATCAGCATACTCTAGGTCTGCTAATATCTTACCACCAATCCAGTCCAATACTTCTCCAACATCTTCGACTGTTCTACGCATTATAAAATTCACGATGAGGATAAACAACATAGATGACAACACATTCCCTTGTACTCCACTGTTCACTGAAAATTAATTTTATAAGACCCAATTAACATTACATTTGTACTTGTTATGTTCATGAACAGAATCAAATTTACATATTTAAGAGGAATTCCATAATAACGCAGTACTTTGCTGCACAAAATTGGTCAGTGAACACTATCAAAGGCTTTTTAATAGTCCACAAATACCATCAAAAGGGAATTTCTATATTCTAGGCCCAGGTTTCCCAACCCTGGGGTCGTGACCCCAAGTGGGGTCGCCAAGCGCTTTTCCTGGGGTCGCCAAAATCTCAAAATATCAAAATAAAAATCAAAATTAAAAATATGGCAGAAATTGCAGTAAAGAAAAAAAAATATAAACGTATTTGTGGATTTTTATTTATCAACTTGTATATATCTATTTATATATAAATATAAAAAAAATTAATGGTGGTATCCCTGAGTGCCGTAGGCGTTTGATACCTGAGCAGCATCACCGACTCACCGTCCAAGGGGAACCAGGCAGCCACTCCAGCTGTACTGCCGCAGCAGGAAACACTGTCTTCAATTTGTTCGTCTTATATCAGTAAGTTGATGCACTTATAGCTGTATAGTGATTTCGAATGTGCTGCAATAAGTTGCACTCAGTCTTTGTTTCTTTAAAATTCTTAATTACTCACGAAAAAGTGGTATGCCGACAATAGAAACAGAGTACTACCCTTGCTGACGAAGTATTGCACCACAGTATGTCAGTGGATGATAGCCTATCACATTGTTCATGATAGAGGCTTCTACAACCACATGGTAACCCCCCCCCCCCCTCACCATATTTAAAGAGAGAGATGGGCAAGGGAAGAGGAAGAGAAGGAGAGGGGCCAAGGAAGGAGCAGTGGCCACTTTTCATGCCCTCTCCTACATTTTCCTCTTTCCCTTCGCCACCCTTTCCTTGCTCCTCTTCCCCCATCCCCTTCTTTCCACGCCCCTTCTCCTCCTGCTTCTTTTTTATCCCTCCCCTCCTCTCCTCCTCCTTCTTGCTCCCTCCCCTCCTCTTCGATATTTCCTTGCAACCGCCCCTTCCTCTCATCCTCTTTACTCTTGCCCTTCATTTTTATTTACCTCTTGTTAGATTGTGTTGTTTGTTTTTTTTTTCTTTTTTGTTATTTCATTTATTGTGTAATTAGATGTGTTATTTTATTTGTATGTTTTGTGAAGTTGGCGCGTCTGCGGCGCTGGCCACTTGGTCGAAAAGGTCGTTGGTTTGGCAGTTGTTTAGAGATTTGGAGGATTGTATATTGTTGGTTTTTGAGGTTGTTGTTTTGGCGAGATTTGGGGTGCTGTATATCATTGATTTTTTCGTTTTCTGCTTCGGCTTATTTACTGCGATTTGCACCTCTTTTCCTTGTTACTCCTTCCTTGACCCCGACCCTCCTCTCTACACCTCCTCCTCTTTATTCCTTGCCCCTTCACTTTCCCTGCTACCTTGGAGGTGAAGCTGCGAGAGTGTTGTTGCCTTTCGCTACAACCTATTTATTTGAAACAGTTTGCAGCTCTGACTGCCATCAAAACAAAAAACAGAAATCGGCTGCAACCTGAACATGATTTGAGGGTAGCACTTCCTAAGACTGAACCACGAATAGAGAAACTTAGCAGCATGATCCATGCCCAAGGCTCCCATTAAAATCAGTTTATCATTCAACAGAAAACATTTATACTTTTATTTTGTTGTTGTGGAATGTGACAAAATATTATTCCAGAAGTGGGGTTTTTGATTAATATTAAGCCTTAAAATTTATAATGCTATGATAAAATTTAATGATGTTAATTATGTCTTTTCTAACTTATAGTACCTCTCTTATAGAAGGATATTTACTGTCCCTTACTTTTACAGCCAACAACTAGTAATATATAATAATACATATACAACGAAACTAGTGGGGTCGCGGTCATGGCTTGAGGTGCATGATTGGAGCCACCTGAAAAAAAGGTTGGGAACCATTGTTCTAGGCATTGCTATACATTTTTCAAAATGAAAATTTGGTTAGTGCAACTTATACCCTTTTTAAATCTGGTTTGTTCATCTCTCTGCTTTCCATCAATCTTTATCTCCAGTCTCTTAAGATTAAGCATACTATATATTTTCATAACGACTGACGTAATTGTTTTGCCCCTGTAGTTATAGCAATCTGTCAGGTCTCCTTTTTCCCATTTTCACCAACACTCCTAACTCCCATTCAATCAGTTTTTGTCTCTTCATGCTACTTTCTACAAAATTATCTTGTAAGTATTTTGAGGGTCACTTCATTTTCGGCCAGTATCATCTCGGCAGTTATTCCATCGTATCCATGATATTTCCAACCCTTGAGTTTTTAAATGATAGCTTCGAATTCAAACACATTGAATTCCTTCATGGGCAAATCAAAGTCTTCGTCAGCTTCAGCTATATAAATCAAATTATTCCCTTCATATCTTGTAACACTACATAACTAAAGTGTTCCATCCAGCTTTGTCTTTCATAATCTTCTGTTGATATAACCAATCCATCTCTCTTTTTGATGGGTATATACTTCGTTTTCTTTGCTCCGGTAGAGATTCCAATAATAAGTCTATGAGCGATTCTTACATGATAAGAACTCCCTGAATTCATATATATATTGCCATGGTCTATAGTTTCCTTACCAATCCCTTTACAACCTGTATTCCTTAGGGCAAAGATATCCAAACTATATTTCATAAATTTATCTCCATTTGCTCTAACTTCCCAATCTGATTCACAGTTCCAATAGTTAAACTACCAATTTTAAATTTTTCTTTAGTATTTATAAACCAGGAGATTCTTAGCACCCTGTTAAGCCCGAGACTGGGGGCCATTCTGTCATCTCTTTCCATTGACTGACTAAATCCATAGACGATTATTGGATTGATTCATCAAAGTAAAGCCAGTTCCTTCTGATGCGCAGTGCCTATATAATTAAGGCAAGTAACCGCTGCCCGTCTATACTGATTCCAGTAAGATTGACTGCCAGGCATCAGAAGTAAAACCTGAAGAGACAGTTTGTCTATCATCTTAAACCTAATTTGTCACCCTGCTGCCAGTGATTTCATCGAGATTTATGGGATCATTTCCTCCACACCAAGTGATCATATTACTCCCTCAGGCTGCTCATCCACTATTACGAGTATATACTACTTTGAACGGTATATATATATATATATACCGTGCTATATATATATATATATATATATACATATATATACCGTGCTATATATATATATATATATATATATATATATATATATATATATATATATATATATATATATATATATATATATATATATATATATATATACCGTGCTATATATATATATATATATATATATATATATATATATATATATATATATATATATATATATATATATATATATATATATATATATATATATATATATATATATATATATATATATATATACCGTGCTATATATATATATATATATATATATATATATATATATATATATATATATATATATATATATATACCGTGCTATATATATATATATATATATATATATATATATATATATATATATATATATATATATATACCGTGCTATATATATATATATATATATATATATATATATATATATATATATATATATATATATATATATATATATATACCGTGCTATATATATATATATATATATATATATATATATATATATATATATATATATATATATATATATATATATATATATATATATATATATATATATATATATATATATATGTATATACCGTGCTATATATATATATATATATATATATATATATATATATATATATATATATATATATATTTATATATATATATATATATATATATATACCGCACTATATATATATATATATATATATATATATATATATATATATATAAATATATATATATATATATATATATATATATATATATATATATATATATATATATATATATATATTTATATATATATATATATATATATATATATATACCGCATATATATATATATATATATATATATATATAAATATATATATATATATATATATATATATATATATATATATATATATATATATATATATATATATATATATATATATATATATATATATATTTATATATATATATACCGTATATATATATATATATATATATATATATATATATATATTTATATATATATATATATATATATATATATATATATATAATATATATATATATATATATATATATATATATATATATATATATATATATATATATTGCCTAAATCTCTTTTTATATAAACTTTTCTATTTCACTTGTAGAAATATTAAAAACGGAAAATAAAATAAAATTCATAAATTTAATTGCATAAGTAAAAGAATTTTTTTTCTTGATGGTTATTGTATTGAAATTTCAAGGGTCTTTTAAAATGCGTTTAAATTAAAACTATTGGGTTATATTTTTTGGGTTAAGATTAAAAATTTCTATGTTTATATTTTTATTTTCGATTTTAGGAATCTATTTTTAGGTATTCTATTTCTTTAGTACAGAATCTCTCAATTAGAATAATAATATTTTATAAGAACAGTTACACGGAATTTATTAATAATCATAATCGCATTATTCCAAGAATCAAATAATATAAGAAAATATTTCAAATTTTCTCACGATATCCTGATCCTAAAATTTCATGAATAATTTTCTTAATAAAATTGTTTTTTTTTTTTTCTGCAGTATGATGACACAGATCAGATGTGTTTGTCAAAATTGAATTAGTTATTAGGATTTACTGGACGATTTTTAATATATTTAATGTAGTTGAAGAAATGGTCCAAGAAAAGTTCTGAGTTTTGGAGGATCCATTGTCATTTACCAAAAATTTCTGATTTGGAATTTTGTTAGGATCTGAAAATGTTGATATAATATTATATCAGTTCATTTTGCCAACCCTATGACCTGTTTTTCTATCAATCTCGTCATGTAGATTTGCTTATAAGACTTCTGTGCTGATAAAAATTTAGGTTGTAATTTATTTTTAAGACTAAAAATCATACGTTTACAAATATTTATAAAATTATGATCACTTGAATAATTCTTTGTATTGAATAAGGTAATGGGGAATAGTTCCTCACTACTGAAAATCTGAATTACAACAAGCAAAACGGCCTAATTTTAACATGAATTGAATGGCGTATATACTAGGTTTTGGTAGATATTCCAACATATGTGATACTTATACTCGAATAGAAAATACTTTTGAAACTTATCCTTTCTCTCAGATGTCCCTTGATTTTGGTGAGGATGTACATATGATGGGCTAGATTTTAGTGCTGCTTTTGATCATGTTAATCAAGAAGCCCTTGTTTCCGTACTATAACAGATGGGTGTACTGCACTTGTTTCACACATGATCATACACTGTTGCAGTGTTTTTTTTTTTTTTTTTTTTTTTTTTTTTTTTTTGCATACCTTGCCCTACCCGCATCTGTTAACAGAACCTGTTTAAGTCTGCCTTTACATGTATAAGAATGTTTGTATATAAACTTGCCATATGTTGAAATAGAGTTGGTTGCATGCACCTCACCTTTCAGATACATCCTTAACAGCTCTCTCACATATTGGTGACCACCAGAGGAAGGAGCAGCGCTCGCCATCGCCCGTATAGCCAAGGTTTTTAAGCTCAACAACTGTTGGGTGACGAAAAGGCTTTGCTTGCCCTCAGTAAAATGACCAGTATCGCTCGCCTGCAACCTGTCGCAAACGGCTCTCCTTTGGGTACGACTCTTGGCTAAACCTGTATACACTGACATACCCAAAGTAGACACCTTTATACACAGCCACTTTAGCACCTTCAAGACTTCCGTCAATGCCTCCACTCCAAAAGAAGAGCACAACTACTCAACATCGACCAAAGTTGATGAGAATAGGGTAGGACGCAGGTGGGCAACTCGTGACATGCTAGAGCGGCGACAAAGCAGCCCACCACTCACCACTCGCTCACGACCCAGTTAACAACTTCAACAGCTACCTACTGGCATGCATCGGCCGCAGTTATCCTACTACCACTCCAGATTCAAAGCTACTGCTAAAAAATGTGCAAACAGTTGTCAGTTACCAAGATAAGTATAGGTAAGCCATCGCTGGTAGCGGGGCCTCCCTGTCACTAATATATTCTTTTTACTTGATGCATTATGGGCGTGTGATTTTTGGTAGACAAGGGTGCTTCCCATTCTCTTCCACCAAGGCCACTTTCCAGGACACGACATAGTCTGTCTAAGGCTTCTGATGACTGCCAAAGGAGCTACAGTACCCACCCACTTTTATG
>NC_090741.1:121923161-121938161 GCF_036898095.1 Palaemon carinicauda
GACAAGGCCGCTACAGAGAATAGGAACCTTCTCAAAAAGTGGGGCTTAGATCTTAAGAGAAAGTTTTCTCCGGATGAGGTTCCCCAACCCAAGAGGAAGACAAAAAAGCCTAGGCCATCCTCTCGGCTGGCTATACCCTATCGACAGCAACAACAACAACTTCCTGTGACCGCGGTGCCTCAGATAATGGCACAACCTCCGACCATATACCAGCTGGTACCTCAACAAGTGGCGACTCAGTCGCCAGTTTTTAACCCAGCCTTCGAAAGGCAGACTTCTTCCTTTCGTTCGAAGGCTAGAGGAACAACCAGAGGTTCTTCTAGACGCCCTTCAAGAGGAAGGGGATCCAGGGGAGGACGTGGTCAAGGAGGCAAGACCTCAGGTCCACAACAGCAGAAGTGAGATGCTTCCAGTAGGAGGGAGGCTACAGCTATTTAGGGATCGCTGGACCTTCGATCCCTCGGCCCACAGCCTAATAAAGAATGGACTAGGTTGGAGTTGGAGCAGTCCTCCACCTCAATTTCCTCAATTCTCCCAACACTCAACCCCCGTTCTAGAAGAATATGTCCGAGAGCTCTTAGACAAAAGATTAATCCGGAAAGTTAAGTCCATCAAATTTCAAGGGAGGCTGTTTTGTGTTCCAATGAAGGACTCAGAGAAACTCAGTCATTCTAGACTTGTCGCCACTCAACAAGTTCATAGTGAACTACAAGTTCAGAATGCTCACACTTCAACACATAAGGACCCTACTGCTCAAAAGTGCATATACTGTGTCTATAGACTTGTCTGACGCTTATTGGCACGTTCCAATTAATCGTCATCTCTTCTCCTACCTAGGCTTCAAGTTATATAGAAAATTTTATGCCTTCAGAGCCATGCCTTTCGGGCTAAACATAGCACCAAGGATTTTCACGAAGCTCGCGAACGCAGCCGTCCATCAATTACGCCTAACGGGGGTAATTGGACGACTGGCTGGTGTGGGCACCATCCAGGACAGAATGCATGCAAGCTTCTAAGTTAGTGATCCAGTTCCTGGAACATCTGGGATTCAAGATCAACATCAAAAAGTCTCGACTTTCTCCAGCTCAAAAATTTCAGTGGTTGGGAATCCACTGGAATTTGGAGTCACATCGACTTTCCATTCCTGGGAAGAAGAGGAAAGAGATAGCAGGATCTGTCAAGAGACAGTTGAAATTCAAACGGATATCAAGACGCGAACAGGAGAGAGTGCTGGGCTCTCTACAGTTTGCTTCAAAAACAGATCCGGTGCTAAGAGCACAGCTAAAGGATGTAACAGGAGTCTGGAGGAAATACGCATCAAACGTGCGAAGAGATCTAATAAGACCTCTACCGACTCGACTGCGAACGCTTCTCAAGCCGTGGTCCAATGCGAAGCAACTGAGGAAATCAATACTTCTTCAACCTCCTCCACCCTCAGTAACTATCCACACAGATGCTTCAAAGGAAGGCTGGGGAGGTCACTCTCATCAGAAGAGAGTCCAAGGAGCTTGGTCCAATCTTTTCAAGTCATTTCACATCAACTTTCTAGAAGCCATGGCAGTACTTCTGACTTTAAAGAAAGTATATCCTCGCCACTCGACCCACATAAGACTGGTTCTAGATAGCGAGGTGATAGTGAGATGCCTGAATCGACAAGGGTCGAGGTCACCTCAAATCAACCAAGTGATGTTGGCCATTTTTCGTTTGGCAGAAAGGAAGAAATGGCACCTGTCAGCAGTTCACATTCAAGGGTTCCGCAATGTGACAGCAGACGTTCTATCCAGGTTTACACCAATAGAGTCAGAATGGTCTCTAGACGCAGGATCGTTCTCCTTCATCTCATGTCAAGTCCCGGAGCTGCAGATAGACCTCTTTGCAACGAAAGACAACAAGAAAATAGATCATTATGTGTCCCCATACGAGGATCCGCTAGCGGAGGCAGTGGACGCTATGTCCCTAGACTGGAACAGATGGTCCAGTATTTATCTGTTCTATCCGCACAACCTCATTTTGAAGGTCCTTGACAAACTGAGATCCTTCAAAGGGAAGGCTGCAATAGTGGCCCACAAGTGGCCAAATAGCGTGTGGTTCCCTGTGGCATTGGAACTACGACTAATATTCGTACCACTACCGGATCCATCCCTGTCTCAGCGAGTACAGAAGTCGACTGTCTTCGCTTCATCACAGAAAACCAGGAACCTACATCTCATGATTTTCTCTCCTTAGTGAGGGGGAAAAGGTGAGCAGCTGACACAATACTATTGTTTACTGAATCTATTTCCAGACCCAACGTTTCTTACCAAGAACAAGCTACCCACCAACAGGTGGGGTCCCTAGAGAATCTGCCCTCTGAAGGAAGATGTATCTCTATGTCCAGTGGAGTGCCTAAAGGTCTATCTTCATAGAACTTCAGACTTTATGGGAGGACAGCTGTTCAGAGGAGAAACCTCGGGCTCAAAGTTATCTATAACTAAGGGCGAAACTCACCTATGTTATTCGCAAAACGTTTCCTGGCAGTACACCCGCTAGTCATGATCCGAGAGGAATTGCTTCTTCCATAAAATTTCTTTATTTATATGGACCTTGAACATCTTTGTTCGTACACCGGCTGGTGTTCATCCAAGGTGTTCTTTATGCACTATGCGAAGCAAGTGGAGCAACTCAAGTAGTCTGTGGTAGCAGCAGGTAGAATTCTTTAACCTTCTGTTTTAAATCTGCGAGGAACAGTGTAATTAATTTGGGACGATTAATTAAAAGGGTGGGTGTGTAGTCACTGTATGTACTACACACAGAACGATAGGCCACGAAAGTGTCCTTACGAACTGTTCCATTGACGTTGGTGAACTATAGCATAATACTGACACTTGTGCCAAGCGCTTCTTACGCTAGTGTAATTAAACAGTATACAGACTGTATCATTATTATTAATTCAATTGAAGTGGCAAATCTGTTTCATGGTAGATGAAACAATATTTTCTGTTGACTGTTTTCTTTGTGCTTTAATGGATATCATCCACTTTTTATAAATTTTATAAAGGTTGATCTGATATGTACGTTTATTAAATTTCAGTAAACTAGTTCATAGTGAACCCTGCGTTTTATTCGCCCACACTCTTTTAATTAGAAATGTACTGAGCATTAAGATTAAAATATGGATATTTTTATCATGGTATGTCTTTTAAGATTGTTCCCTGATTCAAGCAAAAGTCCACTCTCTTTAACCCTTCTTTAGGAAGGGTTGACATGGTACCCTAACGGGATAGTGGCAGAGATGCAAAATTTGTTCCTATTCAGATACAACCTATATCCAATAGTTAATAAGAGTACAGTAGTCACATTGGGGAAGGTGTCACGAATTCATTCTGACTTTGGCGACTCTTATACAAACTTTGCTTTATAATGTATAGGGCGAGACCACTATACAAGCTTGTCATTTTGTCATCCATAAGTTATTATGTACTCCTCATGATTTTTCTAAAGTCTAGTATGACTCTTCTCTGTAGGAGGCAGGAAGCACTAACATAGTTCATGCTTAGATGAAATGATGTATGATGGTAACATCATAGGTCTCTAGGTCTAGACGGACCAGGAAAATCCTTTCTTGACAGTACGGCACCGATTGAGAATCCACAGATGCAGAAATGCTCTGGTAAACTTCCATCAGGACAACATGGCCTGAGCCCAAAAAACGGATTTTGAGCGAAGCGAAAAATCTATTGATGGGTGAGGTAGCCATGTCGTCCTGATGGACCCGCCCTTCCTATTATTGTAAAACGGCTTATTGACTTCTCTCTATAATACAGTTTCTGTAGCACCTCGTATATCGCTACAAGGAATAAAGAGGGCGCTACCGCCTTCATCAGATACACACTGATAATGGAATAGGAGAGATGCCTTATGAGCGCTCTCTTTTCATTCTCGTTTCAGATTCTTGTCACTATAACCGCTCGAAGCGTTAATGCTATTTGGGGTGAAGATAGCTATATGGCGTGTCAAGAATACGTCCTCTGATATGCGATATCCCTGTGAGATTATTTAGGGATATTCGCTCCAGGAGTTAGATTTCTGGATACCTTAAGGTAAAATTCTCTGGGAATATTATTGTAGACAAATATACCCTAGAAAGCTACCTATTAGGAACTTCCATCAGGACGACATGGCTACCTCACCCAAAAATAGATTTTTCACCTCGCTCAAAATCTGTTGTATATATATATATATATATATATATATATATATATATATATATATATATATATATATATATATATATATATATATATATATATATATATATATATATATATATATATATATATATATATATATATATATATATATATATATATATATATATATATATATATATATATATATATATATATATATATATATATATATATATATATATATATATATATATATATATATATATATATATATATATATATATCTATATATATATATATATATATATATATGTATGTATGTATATGTATATATATAAAAAATATATATATATATATATATATATATATATATATATATATATATATATATATATATACATATATATAAATATATATGTATGTATATACAAATATATTTATATATATGTATATATACATGTATATATATATATATATATATATATATATATATATATATATATAATATATATATATATATATATATATATATATATATATATATATATATATATATATATATATATATATATATATATATATATATATATATATATATATATATATATACGTATATATATATATATATATATATATATATATATATATATATATATATATATATATATACTTACTGCATATACTGTACATATATATATGCATATATATATATATATATATATATATATATATATATATATATATATATATATATTATATATATATATATTTGTATATGTATATGTATATATATGTATATTTATATATATATATATATATATATATATACATGTATATATATACATATATATAAATATATTTGTATATATATACATATATATTTATATATATATATATATATATATATATATATATATATATATATATATATATATATATATATATATATATATATATACATATATATATACATATATATATAAATATATATGTATATATATACAAATATATTTATATATATGTATATATACATGTATACATATATATATATATATATATATATATATATATATATATATATATATATATATATATATATATATATATATATATATATATAAATATATACAAATATTAATTATTCTGATGCGAATACCTTAACGGGATTCTCTTGATGAGTCATGAAAATTCATTTTCTATGAAACAAATAAAGAATGGTACAAGATTAAGCTTTATATTCCTTGGCGCAAGTTACAAACTAAGTAAGAATAATTCTAGAGAGAGAAGAAAGAGAGAGAGAGAGAGAGAGAGAGAGAGAGAGAGAGAGAGAGAGAGAGAGAGAGAGAGAGAGAGAGAGAGAGAGAGAGAGATTGCATTCATGCAGTGTTCCAGGTAACATCATTATGTATGAAGCTACTGAAAATAGTGGTTCTTCTTCACTCTATATAATGATAAGTCAAACGTATAAACATTTTCACAAAATTATGATAAAAAGGAAAGAAGTTAGAAGATACTGGACTGAAAATGATACTCGAGATGAATTTAATTTGAATATTATCAAGATTTTTAGTTTTCTGTTTCATTTCCAAGGACTGAATGTGAACGAATGTTGGTCAATTGCATAGCTCTTCCCAATAGGATTCAGAGTAAAGACTTAAATGTCCGAATCCAATGATATTCAAGGGATTAATTCATAATACATTACTAGCGATATAAATGATGTGGAATTAAAGGATTATAGTTATATCTCTTGAATATACCGACATCAATGGTAAGTCATAGACCAAAAAGCCATTTAAAGAAATTCATGTTATTGATATACTTAAATAACCAAAAATGAATTTTCTCAAAAAGACATTTTTCTTAATTGATAGAAGTTGTTAATCTTAGCAAAGCCGATATGTAAGCTGGTAGGAATATCTTTTGTTTCATTTATTTCAGACATTAATCATACAAAACGAATTTTGTCCCTAATTCAAAGAAAATGTATGCAATGGTTGAAAATTCTGGCTTTTATTTGAAAGGAAATATACGCTATTATTATGAATTAATATCATTATCATAAGGCATTTACGTATCATTAATAATAACGACCTTTGTTTCGTTTTTTTCAAAGAAATTTTGTATCAGTAATAGGATTAACTTTCAATTAAAATTTAATATGGAATTCTTTTTACTCTTATTTAAAGAAAATTTTGTTTGTTTATTAAAAATAACACTGTGACATTTCACTTATGACGCAGATTTCCCTCAAAACCCCCTTTTTACTATGAAAAAGAACTTGCAAAAGTTTATTGATTTCCATTATATATCTAATTATTTGTAGGTAATAAAGTTTTATTGAATGAAATAAGAAATACGACACGACAAATTCGGCGCGAATGACGAATACATGTACCTGTGACAACATATATAGACATTAGTTGTGACAAATGTTCGAAAAAGTAAAATGTATTAATTTTCATAATAATTACTTAAGCTTACCAACAAACCAAAGATGGTTCACAAAATACAAAAGTAATCAGGTTTACTGTGTTTTCGTTTGTGGAAACACTTGTATAAACAATCATAAAAATAACGTTTACTTAGATTTTACAAAATATCTGCCGTAAAAATATTTTTCATGCAATACGCAATGGAAGTTGAAATATCATTGGAAGGAGAAAGGATTAACGAGGTAGAATCCTTTAAATATTTAGGATGTATGATCATTATTCTTTCCATACCTCTTTGAGTTGTGACTAGTTCATGTTCTAATGCTTTACTAAGGCTCCAAGTTTCTGATGCATGAGTTAATACTGGTATGGCCATCTCAATAAATACTCTTCTTCTTAAAGAAAGTGGCGTTTCAATTTCCATAATCTCATTTTGTTTACCAAAGACTTGTTATACCATACTTATCCTTCTTTTAATTACGGTCTCGTGTCCTTTGGAAACATTACTGTCTTCTCTGAGTACTTATGTTCATTAACAATCTCTGAAGGCTCTTCCATAACTGTTATTTGTTGTCTCTCTCCATTTTCATCAAACATAAGGTTAGTTTTGCAGAAATTAATTCTCAGTCCAACATTTCTGCTTTCTTTATTAAATTCTATCATCTTTTAGAATTCCTCCCATGATTTACTGAACAAAACTATGTCATTTACAATTCTTACCTTTTTAAGGTATTCTCCATTCATATTAATACCTACTTTTTCCAAATCTAAATTCTTATAAAGTTCTGAGCATGCTGTAAATAATTTATGTAGTATTGGGATTGTTGTACTTTCCTATATATATATATATATATATATATATATATATATATATATATATATATATATATATATATATATATATATATATGTATGTATATATATATATATATATATATATATATATATATATATATATATATATATATATATATATATATATATAAAGTCAAGACATCTATAAACGCATTCATACCAGGATAGATGAAACCGTAAGGAATGGAAGTAATTATAAAATTAATGAAGACTTGGAACAGGGGGCTAACACATGTCTGCTCTAAAGCTGTGTTTCCCTACCCTGGGGTAAATTACCCCAGTGGGGTAATGGACCCGTATTTTTGGGGTAATCAAGATGTTCTGAAATTGAGTTATTCACATTCCCATAATTATTGCCATAATTCATACACAAAATCTGCAATAATTATTTCATAGGAAAACTCAATAATTTTAACATTGTTGTACAATAATTTGGTCAGGGTGGCAGGCAGCTCAACCCTGCCCCCCGCTCCGAGCAGCACAACAATCTCCCATCTGTCAACACTCGCTCACTGAGGCGTTGAGGTGTTTCCTCGATTTTTCTGGCGACAGTCGAGATATTACGTGATTTAAACTGAAGAAACTGTTTGAAAATTCGCAAAAGTCACGTTTTGATATAATCTATAATTACTTGAACATGAATATTACATATTTTCCTCTTATTTTAGTACCAGTGGCAAGAAATATTTCAAATGTAAACAAAGGTGGGATTCAGCCGTTCTATTTACTGCACGGAAACCCACTCCTTTCCAGCGCTCCTCTTCCACCTTCTCCACTTTCATGAAAACGAGAGAGAGAGAGAGAGAGAGAGAGAGAGAGAGAGAGAGAGAGAGAGAGAGAGAGAGAAGGAAAAAATGCATCCTAATCTCCTCTCCTCGCCGCCCGCTCGCGGTGACTCAGTGCTTTGTGCTGTGATACCAAGTGTCGCCACTGCATTCAACTATCAGTAAACACCGCTCTGAGGCCTTGGACAAAAGTGTCGGTATTGGCACAGAGGCACGGGGCGCGTTTGGAAAAATCAGGCCGTATCGAAACGCACTGGTTAAGTACATTAAACATGTAAACTATATTATAATCTACCTAACCAGTGGTAGGTGTCATTGTTTCCTATTTCCAAAAATAAATACTCCTTGAAGTTAATTCAAAAAGCATTTCCATGATTGCTGAACGTTTATAAAAAATATATAAGAGCTTGTGATGTTTCATAAGGTAGGTAATGTAACACTGGCAGGTTAATAAAAAGAATCTTAACCATTTTATTTAACAAGCAATTCTTGGATTCAAACACATTCCTGGCCCTGGCAGACCTGTGAGATATTGTAACTCGAAAATTATTGGGAATTTCCAATATGGTAATTCAGTAATTTTCATTCAGTGATGTATGAGGAATACATAACCTGATTTTCCGTTTGTATTAACCTTATTAGCCTTTACTATTATGTTTTTCATTATTATTTTGTGCCCGTGCTTTTGTTTCTTGTTAATCATACGTTTGACTTTTCAGAGGATGGCAAGTAAAAGCACACGAAAACGAACCTACAGTGAAGCATTTTTACAATATGGCTTTGTGAATATGCCTGATTGTTCTGGAGATCAACCATAATGTGTGTTATGCTGCAAAGTTCTCCTCAATGACAGTCTGAAACCAGGAAAGCTGAAGGAACATCTGATGAAGTGTCATCCTGGAAGTGCCTCCCAGAGTACCCCATTTTTTCAATCAACAAAAGGCAACAAATCTGCAGGCTGTGAAGTTGGGAAAAACTGAACTTGCATCACAACAACTGGCAGCTGCTGTTGCAGCTTCATATGAAGTGGCTTATCGCATAGCAAAGACACAAAAGCCACATACAATTGGCGAAGAGTTGATTTTACCATGCTTAATCATAATGGTGGAAAAATTATGTGGCTTGGACCAAGCCAAAAAACTCAGTGCTATTTCACTCTCCAATAACACAATACACAGGAGTATAGACGATCTCGCTGCAGACATTCTTGAACAACTTATTTCAGAGGTATTATCCAGTTCGTATCCCAAAATTTCAATGCAGTTTGATGAAAGCACAGATATTGCATCTTGCGTCACTTTGATTGGGTTCATTAGATATGTTCATGAGGGTAGTAGCAAGGAGGAAATGTTACTATGTGAAGATTTGCCAACAACTACAAAAGGTGCAGATATTTTCAAGACTGTAGATGGGTTCCTGAGAAAGGCAGGTTTACATTGGAGCAAGGTTTCTCAGGTATCAGTTGATGGAGCCCCAAGCATGATGGGCCATTGCAAAGGGTTCTATGGCTTGTTGAAGGAAAAGAACCAAGATATCGAGGCTGTGCACTGTGTCATTCATCGTTATGCCTTGGCTTCACACGGCCTGCCCAAGTCCATCAAGATTGTTTTGGATGACGTTATCAAGATTGTAAACTTCGTCAAATGAAAAGGTTTGACCAGTCGCATATTCAAAGAGATGTTTGAAGAAATGGGAACTCATTATGAAAATCTACTGTACCATACTGAAGTTTGTTGGCTCTCACGTGAGAAAGTCCTTGTTCGTGTTGCTGAGCTCCGTGAATTACTTCATATATTTTTGGAAGAGAAAAGATCATCCCTTGCGAATTTGTTTAATGATGAATTATGGGTCGAAAATTTGTGCTATCTAGCTGATATCTTTGGAGAGGTAAATGCAAGGAATTTAAAACTTCAAGGAAGACAGACCACATCATTGGAACTTCGGGAAAACATCGTTTCCTTTTGTGGGAAATTGCAACTATGGACCAGACGTGTTGGAAAGGGAATTGTTGCACAATTTCCCACATTAGATGCCTTCCTCGATAAAGTGAATTCTGAAGATATCCTCAACCACATGAAGACAGACATTAGAGATCACCTGACCGCTCTCTTGAAAAGCTTGCATAAGTACTTCCCAGATCTGTATAATACTAACAATGAATGGGGAAGAAACTTTTTTAATGTGAGTGAAGATATTATTCCTGATGAGGACTGTCCGGCAAAAGAAGAATTTATCACACTCAGGACAAATAATGCATGGAAACTAATGTTTGAGGCCAAAACTGGTCTAGACACCTTTTGGATTTCTCGTTTGCAGGATATACCAACTCTAGCCTCTCGGGCAGTACAAATTCTCATAGGATTTTCTACCACTTATCTCTGCGAGCAAGCTTTCTTTACTGTCCTTGGAATGAAGACCAAGCAACGTAACAGAATCAACGTGTCATCTGATGCCCGTGTAGCCCTTTCTGTAACCAAGCCCAGAATAGAGAAAATTGCACAGGCAAAACAAGCTCAACCCTCACACTGAAAAACCAGAGCAAACATAAAGTGATTACTAAATAATATCTATTAATATTGTTACATCGACTATTCTGCACTGATGATGGTTCATTTTGATATCCGTTAAAATGGAAAAGTTTGCATTTGTTTGGGATCCTTAGCTATAAGCACCCAATAGCGGGCTACATGAACCATACAGTTCATCAGGTGGCTGCAAAAAAAACGTCCGATGTTACCGGGTATATGTTCAATGGGGTAATTGATTAGTTGGAAATAAAATTTTTGGGTAATCATTTAAAAAAGGTTTGGAAACACTGCTCTAAAGGATGAAAAAGAAAATATTGTCAACAATGGAGTGATAAAACTTTCTAAGGATTTCTTTGCACCACGATACAATATTGATATAATAAATATATTTGCCCATAGACATAATAAAAAATACTGAGCAGGTTCCAAACGTTTCACTAGAAGAAAAGAAAGTATAAAAAGGCATAAAAACAGGCAAAGCATCAGAAGATGACCTAACAATTTATTTAATAATAGATGGAGGAGATTTTCTGAGTAGTAAAACTGGCTGTACTTCACAAAAAACGTCTGCAACAATGTTCTATATCTACAGCTTTAGAAACCTTCATTATTACACTAATTCACAAAGACGGGGACACAAAATAAGTTTACGCTTCGTGATATTCTAATATGTAAAAAAAAAAAAGTGGACATAGCCAGGCCATATGAGCATTACCGATAATAGATGGACATTAAGAATAACAGAATTTATCCCTAAAAATTGTAAAAGAAACTGGGGAAGGAAAAGAAAACGATGGATTGACGAACAAAGAAATTTTACGGGTGTTAACTGGCATAGAAATGCCACAAAATTTTGAAAGATGAAGGATACTGAGTCCTAGACCTTTGTCTGCAATGGACTAGTAACGGCTGATATGATATATGCATATATATATATATATATATATATATATATATATATATATATATATATATATATATATATATATATATATATATATATATATATATATATATATATATATATATATATATATATATATATATATATATATATATATATATATATATATATATATATATATATATATATATATATATATATATATATATATATATATATATATATATATATATATATATATATATATATATATATATATATATATATATATATATATATATATATATATATATATATATATATATATATATATATATATATATATATATATATATATATATATATATATATATTCAAATAAGCCATATATATTTTTGATACATTAATGTCTGGAATCTCTTAACGACCTCGGGATCAGAGCCCCAGGCGAAATCACACAAACCCAAGAGCTTGGCTCCGGCCGGGAATCGAACTCTGGTCGGCAAGCTTGTATAGACAGTGACTAAGCCACTTGGCCAAGAAGAAAGATAAAAGTCAATGACAATTCTTCTGTACTTATACCTGTCGAATTCAGGTATTTTGTACTTAGAATTGAAATCAACCCATCTTCATCATCGTAGCTAATTGGTAGTTTGTTACTTGGCATTCAATTAATGATAAATTTTGCACATTTTTACGTGTTTTTCATATTCAAATAAGCCATATATATTTTTGATACATTAATGTCTGGATTCTCTTAACGACCTCGGGATCAGAGCCCCAGGCGAAATCACACAAAGACAAGAGCATGGCTCCGGCCGGGAATCGAACTCTGGTCGGCAAGCTTGTATAGACAGTGACTAAGCCACTTGGCCACGAAGAAAGATAAAAGTCAATGACAATTCTTCTGTACTTATACCTGTCGAATTCAGGTATTTTGTACTTAGAATTGAAATCAACCCATCTTCACCATCGTAGCTAATTGGTAGTTTGTTACTTGGCATTCAATTAATGATATATTTTGCACATTTTTACGTGTTTTTCATATTCAAATAAGCCATATATATTTTTGATACATTAATGTCTGGATTCTCTTAACGGCCTCGGGATCAGAGCCCCAGTCGAAATCACACAAAGACAAGAGCTTGGCTCCGGCCGGGAATCGAACTCTGGTCGGCAAGCTTGTATAGACAGTGACTAAGCCACTTGGCCACGAAGAAAGATAAAAGTCAATGACAATTCTTCTGTACTTATACCTGTCGAATTCAGGTATATTGTACTTAGAATTGAAATCAACCCATCTTCACCATCGTAGCTAATTGGTAGTTTGTTACTTGGCATTCAATTAATGATAAATTTTGCACATTTTTACGTGTTTTTCATATTCAAATAAGCCATATATATTTTTGATATAAGTACAGAAGAATTGTCATTGACTTTTATCTTTCTTCGTGGCCAAGTGGCTTAGTCACTGTCTATACAAGCTTGCCGACCAGAGTTCGATTCCCGGCCGGAGCCAAGCTCTTGTCTTTGTGTGATTTCGCCTGGGGCTCTGATCCCGAGGTCGTTAAGAGAATCCAGACATTAATGTATCAAAAATATATATGGCTTATTTGAATATGAAAAACACGTAAAAATGTGCAAAGTTTATCATTAATTGAATGCCAAGTAACAAACTACCAATTAGCTACGATGGTGAAGATGGGTTGATTTCAATTCTAAGTACAAAATACCTGAATTCGACAGGTATAAGTACAGAAGAATTGTCATTGACTTTTATCTTTCTTCGTGGCCAAGTGGCTTAGTCACTGTCTATACAAGCTTGCCGACCAGAGTTCGATTCCCGGCCGGAGTCAAGCTCTTGTCTTTGTGTGATTTCGCCTGGGGCTCTGATCCCGAGGTCGTTAAAAGAATCCAGACATTAATGTATCAAAAATATATATGGCTTATTTGAATATGAAAAACACGTAAAAATGTGCAAAATTTATCATTAATTGAATGCCAAGTAACAAACTACCAATTAGCTACGATGGTGAAGATGGGTTGATTTCAATTCTAAGTACAATATACCTGAATTCGACAGGTATAAGTACAGAAGAATTGTCATTGACTTTTATCTTTCTTCGTGGCCAAGTGGCTTAGTCACTGTCTATACAAGCTTGCCGACCAGAGTTCGATTCCCGGCCGGAGCCAAGCTCTTGTCTTTGTGTGATTTCGACTGGGGCTCTGATCCCGAGGCCGTTAAGAGAATCCAGACATTAATGTATCAAAAATATATATGGCTTATTTGAATATGAAAAACACGTAAAAATGTGCAAAATATATCATTAATTGAATGCCAAGTAACAAACTACCAATTAGCTACGATGGTGAAGATGGGTTGATTTCAATTCTAAGTACAAAATACCTGAATTCGACAGGTATAAGTACAGAAGAATTGTCATTGACTTTTATCTTTCTTCGTGGCCAAGTGGCTTAGTCACTGTCTATACAAGCTTGCCGACCAGAGTTCGATTCCCGGCCGGAGCCATGCTCTTGTCTTTGTGTGATTTCGCCTGGGGCTCTGATCCCGAGGTCGTTAAGAGAATCCAGACATTAATGTATCAAAAATATATATGGCTTATTTGAATATGAAAAACACGTAAAAATGTGCAAAATTTATCATTAATTGAATGCCAAGTAACAAACTACCAATTAGCTACGATGGTGAAGATGGGTTGATTTCAATTCTAAGTACAAAATACCTGAATTCGACAGGTATAAGTACAGAAGAATTGTCATTGACTTTTATCTTTCTTCGTGGCCAAGTGGCTTAGTCACTGTCTATACAAGCTTGCCGACCAGAGTTCGATTCCCGGCCGGAGCCAAGCTCTTGTCTTTGTGTGATTTCGCCTGGGGCTCTGATCCCGAGGTCGTTAAGAGAATCCAGACATTAATGTATCAAAAATATATATGGATTATTTGAATATGAAAAACACGTAAAAATGTGCAAAATTGATCATTAATTGAATGCCAAGTAACAAACTACCAATTAGCTACGATGGTGAAGATGGGTTGATTTCAATTCTAAGTACAAAATACCTGAATTCGACAGGTATAAGTACAGAAGAATTGTCATTGACTTTTATCTTTCTTCGTGGCCAAGTGGCTTAGTCACTGTCTATACAAGCTTGCCGACCAGAGTTCGATTCCCGGCCGGAGCCAAGCTCTTGTCTTTGTGTGATTTCGCCTGGGGCTCTGATCCCGAGGTCGTTAAGAGAATCCAGACATTAATGTATCAAAAATATATATGGCTTATTTGAATATGAAAAACACGTAAAAATGTGCAAAATTTATCATATATAT
>NC_090741.1:121943161-121965661 GCF_036898095.1 Palaemon carinicauda
GCTCTCACACCCTTTGTGCTGATCTACTGCAGAGCTACTGAAGTTAAAGTTCATATGTCATGACATTTCTGAGTATTTTAAGGGTTGGGTCAAAAATTACATCATGTTATACTTCAATGTTGCATCGACATACCGATTCGAATGCAGACACTTTTCATCAAACTGAGCATCATTTTGCCCATATTTGCATTGAAATGATAGGCCCCTACCCATACCACAAGGACATCGTTGCATCAATAGCTCCACTTGATAGCCTGAAGACATGCCCATGCAAGATGCAACATCCATCTCATGAACTGCTGCTTTATTTTCTGGAGGGTTAGGAAGATTCAGCATCCCAGAGACTGTTACCTTTGAAATAAGATCCACTTTCACATCTCAATTGTGGACATCATAAGATCATTTTATCGGCATCAACATACATCAGGCTACCACATACAACCATGGAGCTAATGGAATGGTGGAATGTATCTATGGTACTTTCAGAACAGCTTTGATATCACTCTGCACCAATTCCAGCTTGTTTTCACAGCTTCCCTCCTCCTCCTTGGACAAAAAACCACCCCAAGGACACCATGGATGTTTTGGTAGAAGAAATAGGGCATGGCAACCTATGGGTTTTCCCTGTTATTTTTTTTTCTCCAACACCTGGGAGAATCTGTAGTGCCTATGTCATATTTTGGAGAAATTTGCCCCTGCCGTCAGACTTATAAGCTTCCAGCAAATTAGTACATATTGAAAGACCAACATACCATAAGTCACGTCTTGCAAGACACCGCATATGCAGCCATAAATGTAACCATTCCATGTTATCCACTGTTCTCTGAAACATCTTCTCTACAACATTCAGGGAAAGCAGAATTGGATAACCATTGAAATTACATGACTAGACGACTCGCCAACAGTATTACACTGTAGTTTAGGTTGCCCTTTTTTCACATGCAAGTCTATACTGCGACGGGGCTAGCCATAATATGCACAGGCATCAAACAATAAAATTACAAATATAGAATAATGGTCTCTTTTGTTTTTCTTCCACACAGCGCACATTGTGGCCACCAATAGACCTAAATGATAAAAGTCATTGAATACAAGACACACTAATTTCAACAATATTTTCATTATCAGTATAATTTTGCCTGTTTTTATGCCAAAAGTTTTATGCCTGACTATAACAGGTTTCAAGCAGTAAGCAACAGCCCACCAAAAAAAGAAAAGACATTGGATGTACACATGCAAATTTCACCATTATGTGACCTTATGGGCGATATAAATACCTGGGGGTTTCTCTAAATAAAATTAGTTATTCGAGACGCCTCCTCAACATCCAGATCTTTTTATTGACAAGTCTCTTTATCTGTATGATACTCCTTTGAAATTCCGAATGTGATTCGGTTTTGAGAATCTACTTTTGAAAAAAGACATCCAATCTATTTCTTCTTCGATTGTATATCAATATACCTTATTGGAAAACCATTAATGATTATTAACAACCAGTCTCTCCCGTTAAAATTCCTCAACTATTTAATTTTGCCCTGTTAGGAATATTGACCTCAAATCTTTTCTTCTATCAAATTCGTTATTTCTGATATGGATATTAATCTCTGGCACCGTATTTCAGTTAATGTTTTGTGCATCTTGCATAAGATTTTTCATAATTTTGACTAAATGTTATTTTCATATCTTCTTAAAATGTACATTGTGTTCGTAGTACTAGGCATGCAGTTAAATCTAACACACTTGCCTTCTCCATCATAAGATTTACTACTACTCAATAGATTTGATCTCGCCAGTCGTCTCTATCTTGAGCTTTTAATTCATTACTCCAGCTGCGATCAGATTGTGGAATTATTTTTAGAATCATACATTTTGCCAACGATTTTCTGAGGAATAGATTGACATTTGTTTTGTTTTATAGTATATCTATGATTGATCCATTATAATGTTACTGCCGATCTTAATATAGTCTTTACCCTCTCTTGCTCTTGCCTTTCTAGCATTATACCTTTCAAACTAGCGTTGTAGGGTGACTAATAATAATAATAATAATAATAATAATAATAATAATAATAATAATAATAATAATAATAATAATAATAAAAATAATAATATTAATACCATCGCTAACAACTCCAACAACAGGAACTACAGTAATAATGATAATAGCAGTAATATTAGTAATAATTTCTGTAGAAAATTGGATTTTGATTAATTCTATTAAAAAAAATTGAAAAAAAAAACATGTTCTTACACATTCCTTCAAAGTTAAGATATGAGATGTCCTTTATGCTAGGAGTTGAAAATGAATTCAACTATTACCGAAGACAAAAATTCTATCATTTACATTATTTTTTTTTTCTTTTTTTTCAGCCAAGAGTTCTAACACAATATCAGCTTCTGTGCAGATTTTGATCGATAATGCAAAGTTATGCAGGAAGGAAAAATACTTTGTAAGTTTCAAAGAGATATTTGGTTTCATGCTAATGGAAATTGATCTTGAAAAAGAAACTATAATGATGTTTTATTAAATATGCTGGGAAGTTTCATTATATATTTAGAAGTAAGTTTTTAGATATCTTAATTTTATTGCGACTAACCGGGTTTATTGGTGTGACGGGGTAGAAGCATGAACAATAAGTTATCATAAAGGAAGAAAATAAGACGACCCAGATCAAAAGCCATGACGTAATGAAAATAGGGAGAAAAGTTAAATTTTTAGGATTTTAAACTTCAAAAGATCTCTAATTGTTTTCCTCATCACCGTGTCTCAGGGAACATAAAATGTACACAAAAATAGCTTAAGCTTTAGTTGATATCCTATTTGTTTTGGAACTTGATATACCAGATATTTTTCAAGTCTTTTATAATCAAACATCGTATATTAAAAGCTGTTTCGTAAATATACGAGACGAATACTGTATATGATTTTGGTTGTTTTTGCAATTTAATTGCTATACACAATACTTGGGTCCGTGGTTTGACTCAGGCTCATTTCCTTTAACAAGAAATAATCCGAAGTTACTGTTTGGGTAGGGAGGGAGGGAGGACATAAATCTACTCTCCGAACGCTGCAATACCTGGCACTCATCTTGAAGGGGTAAGTGTGAGTGAGTCCTTTTGGTATTGATCCTATAATTACGAATACTGTGCAATATATAGTCTGTCTCGAAGCCATTGTTTGTCCCTGCATTGATTGCTCGTTAGCAACTTTTAAACCAGTGATTGTTTCACATAACTGTATTTTATTCACACTAGATAAAAAGTCATATCTTAAAGGTACGTATTTTGTTGACTGTCCTTCTCTCATATCACTTTTTTATTATCAAATAAGTCATTAGAAGGAGTTTTGATCATATATTCTCCTTTCCCATTTTCTTACATAAAAAACATCATGAAAAATTGTCATCATTGCAAAACATAGAATATTTTTAAGTATGATAAATTCATGCCCCTGGATATTATTACATACCATAGCAGCAATGTGGTACTGACTACCGCATCTTTATATTGTTAATTATAGATTACTTTTATAGTTAACAAAGGAATATAAATACTGTATAGGATTTGTGAGAAAAAAGGTGAAATCAGCATTTCGATAATGATATTAAATGCTAAAGTTTCGATAATATGTTGGTTGGGAGTACTCACATATACTTGTTATCTTTACATGCAATATGTATAAATGTGTCTATAGAGACCATATCACGAAACATTCCTAATGTAGATTCAATACATCTTCCTCATCAGAACCGTAATAATATATTTGAGCCAGTCATTGAAATTTAATGGAAACGTCAATATTTTCTGAATTTAATTGACCAATGACAAAAGACCAAAGACCAAAGACCAAAGACCAATGACCAATGACCATTGACCAATGATAACGATAATGATAATGATAATGATAATGATTATCATTACCATTATCACTATCATTATCATCATGATTATGATACTGATAATGATGCTGATAATGATAATGATAATGATAATAATAATAAAAGGTCCGAGTGTAATATCATTAATAAAATATTAAATATGTAGTTGATAATATGTATTGTTTATGATACAGTTTGAGTCTCCTTATGAATGATCTATAAACGATAAAATCTTTAAGGGTAGACTCCACCTTGAATGGGTGCCAATCGTAAAAAATATTTCCCAAAAATACACTAATCAAGACACGCTAATGAACTTTTCAGGCATTATTAGCACTATAATAAGGCATATCCTCTGTAAGTTTTATCATCCTACAGGGAAAATAACGGATTTTATGAATAAAAATGTGAAAATCGGAGCTAGCGACTTAAATGTTATTTGGTGACCGGTGAGAAACTACTCACTTGAATTGAAATTCGGTCTGTTATTATGTTTGTTTTTCCACCTGGAACAAGCACACAAAGTTTTATCAAAATAGAACAGTAAATAATCACACAGCAAGAAAAAAACGAGCAATAACTTTAGTGAAAGCCAAGCCGATGATGGAGGGAACCTAGAAATAAATATTCACCAAAAATTAAAATCTCGATTTAGGGAAAAATCCTTCTTTGTTTTTGTAGGTATTATGTCACTTGATAGCCTAAAACATCTAAATATTATATTACTTAATGCATAAGAGCAGGACAAGCAAAGAAATACACCCCTCTCCCGAAAAAAAAACGAGAAATTACGATTTTTGTCTGATGACAGAAATATTGGATATAAAATCATTGTGACCCCTGAACTCACTTTCTTTGATGAAACTGATATTAGAAAACGATTTTGACCAGTTTTTAACAGGTAAACTATAAAAATTTGACAATTACTAATGATATTTATTATTTTTACTATGAACATAAGGGGGGCGTTGATGACCATAGGGGGCATTATAGAGGCTGGAGATGAATTCTACACATATCACGGCCTTCTGATAGGCAAAAGGAAGACTTTTAGCAAAGAAAAAAAAATGGCAAAAATCAGCCTTGTAAGGTGGAGACTACTAGAAAACTTCCATACGAGCATACTTTACAAATTATGTTCCTTTAAATGTAGAACCTTCCTTTGATGAATAAAATGTTTTAAAATATTCCCAAATCATCATATAATGAGAATTCTACCATTTTTAATTCGGGTTAATTCATATTGGCATTTTTTCAATCTTAGTATATTCTTACTATTTAATACATAAATATGATAAATATAATTCAGGCCAATCACTATATCCGGTCTCTGGTGGAGATTATATTTCTTTAATTTTCAAATGGGCCAATTATGGCATCGTTAGTGTCTTTTTTGTTTCCATTAAGAGCAAAAATTAATTTCACATTCGATTGTATTCTCCATTATAGGCTACACTGAAAAAAAAAATATTAATATTTGCGTTTTTAGATATCAAGATAACGAATAAATAACAACTGAATGACTAGAATTTGTATTTCTTTTATAAGTCGCTGAACAATTAATGGAATAAAACAGAACGTGCCGTTTGTCCCCAAACTCACTAATGATATATTGAATTATTAAAAAGCTATGATAATAAACTATGTAGGCATTATAATACGCCATGAAGGGCTTATATAAAACTAATATATCTTCTTGTCGCAGCATACATAATCAAACCAGAATTGAAGTCTTTCACTTCATAATAAATAAAAGATAGAAAGAAAATAACGTAGAATATTCCAAAAATGAAGACCTTAAATTTCTTTACATTTAAATAAAGAGGCACGTATCTAGAATCATAATAATATTAAGATATTCATTCCATAATACAATGGAATAGTATATAACTTGCCCAAACATATCCATCTCATTTTTCCCTTACCATGAAACATTTGCAATAAATAGACCCACCTGGGCTTACAGACATCAAAACATGAGATGCTTTTCCTAGCAAGGCATTTAAAGAAGCCAAAATGGACCAAAATATATTAGTGTGTATTATTCGACATCAGATAAGACAGATTAAAGATTAATCCTTAGCAAATAAGAAAATGAAGCAAGGACTCTAAATATATTCCAGTGGACTTTGCTACATGTCCACTAACAGAGAGTATTTGGAAGAGCTGCTAAAATCCTTGGATTCTGTTGCCCTATGGAGACACGATTTTAATAAAGGAAATGTGTAAAAAGGTTTTCCAGACTCTTTAATTATACCAACTCTCACTGTAATAGAAATTATTTGGATTCCATTCCTGAAGCTAAGATACGTTGATAATGAAATTTTTTCCTGCTCTGAATTCGTACCTGAGGCTTAACTGTACTAGTTTCTATCAAGTGATTGTTAGGATTTCCTATAAATTTCAGAAATTTAATTTCAATGATCTCTGAAACTTAAAATTCTTACTAACATTGCAATATGAATTTTTTAAATAATAAATAATCTTTAATAGGCGACTAGAACTAAAAGCCGGATACAGTTTAACAAGTCTCTATTACTAAGTCCTCAAAAGAGAGTTTAATGATACAATACTTACAATGAATCTCGAACACGAAAGGGATCCTGAATTCTATATGCTCCAAAAGTAAAGAAATAGAGCACAGGTTTTTGTTACAATTTTATAATAGTTACAGAGAATCTCTTAACAAAAAGGAATCGACAACAGTAACTGAAACAATCAAAACTAAGGAAAAACACAACACATTTTTTCACAAACCTATTTACATAGAAAATCAATGATGCTTCGCCTGTACTTTCATTGATATTTAGGTGAAACAGGTTGGAAAGTATAGCAATTAAATACTTAAATGGAAAGTTGGAGACGTTTCTTTAGTAGTTATGAAGGTGCTGGAACTATCACTATTCTTGAGGACATTGCAGAGGGACGGCTGAAGTTCTGCTGGAGAAATGAAGCCTAGCACGATGAGTTTTGGACTTGTATGCGTCACAAAAGGGTTGGCTTCAGTATGGGACAGCAAATGTTATATCTCAGAATTTAGATATTGTGCAAATGGGAGTGCAGTGAAGGCTTACAACTTCTTATTTCTGACAAGTAGGAAGAGTTAGCTGGTTATACATCTCTTCGTTTCAGACAAGGCAAGATTTTGTTGGTCATCTGAATGGAATACTTCCTTCAAAACTGGCTTTGTGTGACCTCTAGTTTTTTTCATCTGGTTGATATTTCTTCTGGACAGTTTCCTTTGGAACCCTATATACCATTGTATGGGGGAAGCTAAATACGACGGGCAAGCGTCATTTCTATGGAGGAGATTATATATATATATATATATATATATATATATATATATATATATATATATATATATATATATATATATATATATATATATATATATAACGGATTTCGAAGCGAAGCAAAAAATCTATTTTTGAGTGAGGTAGCCATGTCGTCCTGATGGAAGTTCCTTCATTAGTAGCTTCCTAGGTATATTTGACTACAGTAATATATCCCAGAGAATTTACCAAAGGTATCCAGAATTCTAACTCCTGGAGCGAATATCCCTTAACAAGGGATATCGCGTAATATCAGAGGACGTATTCTTGACACATCTCATAGCTATCTACACCCCTAATAGCGTTTCCGCTTCGAGGGGAAAAGTGGCAAGAATATAGGAGAGTCGTTAAAAAGGTGACACTCCTACTGTACTGTAAATAGTGCGCCAAGTCGCCACCACGCGGCGCCACCAAGCCATTCTTTGTAGCTTTTTAGGTGTTGCAGATACAGTACCATAGGGACGGATTCATTACCCTTTTGTCAAAAAGAGGGTGGGTCCATCAGGATGACATGGCTACCTCACCCAAAAATAGATTTTTCGCTTCGCTTCAAAATCCATTTTTTGGGCTCAGGCCATGTCGTCCTGATGGAAGTTTACCAGAGCATTAATGTGTCTGTGGATTCTTAATCGTGCCGTTTATCTCGAGATAAATATTTCCTATTTGGTCTTCTGGACCTAGAGACACTTGATGTTACCGTTATACATCAATAAACTGGTCATAAACTATGTCAGTTCTTCCTTCCCCCTACAGGGAGGAGTCTCGATAGACTAGGAAAAAACCCTAGGATTGTGAGTTCAAGGAAAAATCTAGCAAACAGTTTGTATATTAGTGTCATCATATACATAAAGCATAGTTTGTACTTAGATGGTATAGATCTGTATAGGTTACTGATACTTCCTGAGTCTGGCTGTAAAGAGACAGACAGGTTTATATATGTGTAGGAAACCTTAGATCAGTAAGATAAACAGTTTAGTACAATCAGCTCTTACCTGTTTGCTTGGAACAGTCATAACCTTAGTTCCAACATATTTTCTTAAATATTAAAAGAATCAAGGATGCTCGGACTTTATTCTTAATCTAGAATATTTGAGGCGAAAGTGAAGCAAAGATTCATTCTATTGTTTGTTACAAAATAGAAATCATGGTTGGATTCAATTACATTTTACGCAGAACAATTCTGCATAAAAGCATAAACAGTAATAACAGAAATCAAATAAGTTTCACCAGAAAAGGAAACTATAGCCACTCAAAGGGAAATGTAAAATTTCACTATATATTCTGTTGTTACTAGGAACAATGTGCATGTAAGTATGCCTGGCACTTGTGTCAGTCTATTATGCTTAATGGCACCTGTGTAAATAGAACAGTCTATAGTGTTTTCATTAAACAAAATACTCAACATGATATGCATTACGAGTCTATCATGTACACCCTTCACTAAAAGTCCCCAATAGTGCACTGTTCTTCGCAGTAATCAAGCGGCAGGTTTTATCACACTGCCTGCCTCCACCAAATGAAATTCTATTTCTTGTAATTGCTTCGCGTAGTGCTTGAAGAAAACTCTGGATGACTTCCATCCAGTATAAGCGCAAAGGCTTTCAAACGACATCGTCTGAAAGAAATTCCGAGACGAGGCAACTTTTCTCGGATCATGACCTGCGGGTGTGCTGTCTGGATCCGCTCTGCATATGAAATAGGTGATTTTCGCCCTTATCTGTTTCAAGGATAACGTTAAACCAGAAGTCTCTCCCCTGAAGAGCTGACCTCCCTTAAAGTCTGAAGTTCTACGTAGGTAGACCTTTAGGCATTCCACTGGGCAGAGGGATGCTTCTTCCCTCAGAGGGCAGATTCTCCAGGGACCCCATCTCTTAGTGGGCAGCTCGTTCTTGGTGAGAAACGTTGGGTCCGGAACGAGGTTCAGTTCTCCGCAATCTGTGAACTGAATGTGGCCATCATCCCTCGAGAGGGCCACTATATCGCTAACTCTGGCTCCTGAGGCTAGTGCCAATAAGAATATCACCTTTTGAGTCCAGTTTTTCAGCGAGCAACTTCATTGTTCAGGGTTGATGCTAAGTGAAGAACTTTGACTCGTATTCTTCTAAGAAGTTAATACTGTCTCTAGAAATCCCAAATCGTTTCTTGACCGCTAGGGCGAGAAAATCAAGAGATGAAGGTTCTGAGTTTTCGCTGATGAAGCTGAGACAGTCAAGTTCTGCACTTGCTGAGTCAGAACTGGGTCCGGCAACGGGATCAGTTTCAGGCGTAGTTCCGTTATCAAAGGGAACCAAACACTGTTGGGCCACTTGTGGGCCACTATTGCTGCGGTCCCCTGAAAGGATCTCAGTTTGTCGAGGACTTTCAGCAGAAGGTTGGTTGGAGGGAACAGGTAGATCTTGGACCATCTGTTCCAATCTATAGACATTGCATCTATCACTTCCGCTAGAGGATCCTCGTACGGGGCTACATACTTGGGTAGCTTCTTATTATCGCTCCTTGCGAAGAGGTCTATCTGCAGTCCTGGGACTTTACGTAATATGAAAGAGAATGATCTTGTGTCTAGGGACCATTCTGACTCTATCGGGTTGACCCTGAATAGAGCGTCTGCTGTCACATTGCGGACCCCTTGAAGGTGGACTGCTGACAAGTGCCATCTCTTCTTCTTCGCTAGACGGAGGATGGCCAGTATCACTTGATTTATGTGAGGCGATCTCAAGCCTTGTCGATTTAGGCATCTCATTACGACTTCGCTGTCTAGAACCAGATGGATGTGGTTTGAGCAGCGAAGTTTCAGTTTCTTCAGAGAGAGAAAAACTGCCATGGCTTCCAGAAAATTGATGTGGAAGGTCTTGAAGAGGGGAGACCAGGTTCCTTGGACTTTCCGATGATGAGAGTGACCTCCGCACCCCTCTTTTGAGGCGTCCATGTGAACGGTGACTGCCGCTGGAGGTGGTTTCAAAGGCACCTTGCTCTTTAGGTTCTTAGCCTCCGACCATGGCTTGAGTAGTGATCGCAGACGATTTGGTATCGGTCTTTGTAGATCTCTTCGAGCGTTTTATGCGTATTTTCTCCAAACTCCTGATGCATCTTTTAATTGTGCTCTCAATACTGGATCTGTCACCAAGGCGAACTGGAGGGACCCCAACACTCTCTCCTGTTGCCTTCTTGATATCCTGTCGGATTGAAGGAGTCTTTTGACAGATCCTGCTATCTCTTTCCTCTTCTTTGATGGAATGGAAAGGTAGTGTGACTGTAAGTCCCAGTGGACACCCAGCCACTGGAACTTTTGAGCTGGAGATAGTCGAGACTTTTCCAAGTTGATCTTGAATCCTAAGTGTTCCAGGAACTGGATCACTTCCTTAGAGGCTTGCATGCACTCTTCCTCGGATGCTGCCCACACCAGCCAGTCATCCAGGTAGGCTACTACCTGGATTCCTTTTAGGCGTAGTTGATGAATGACTGCATTTGCAAGCTTGGTGAATACCCTTGGAGCTATGTTTAGACCGAAGGACATGGTTCTGAAAACCTACATTCTTTTCTGTAGTTTGAACCCTAGGTAGGGGGAAACTTGACGGTTGATTGGAACATGCCTGTACGCATCCGTCATGTCTATGGAGACTGTGTATGCCCGTTTGGGCAACAGGGTCCTTATGTTTTGAAGCGTCAGCATTCTGAACTTGTGGTTCACTATGAACTTGTTGAGTGGTGATAAGTCCAAAATGATTCCGAGCTTTTCCGAATCCTTCTTCGGAACACAAAAACGCCTTCCTTAGAATCTTCCTTAGAATCTTCTGTATAACTCTTTTGTTCAGGAGTTCCTGAACATATTTTTCCAATATGGGGGTTGAGTGTTGGAAGAATTGAGGGAAGTTTGGTGGAGTTGAGCTCCAACTCCACCCTAGTCCGTTCTTGATTTGGCTGTGGGCCCAGGGATCGAAGGTCCAACGATCCCGGAAGAGGAGAAGTCTCCCTCCTACCGGTAGCATCTCACTTGGAGTGCTGGTTAGAGGACTTACCTCCTTGGCCACGTCCACCTTTGTTGCCCATACCTCTGAAGGGGCGTCTAGAGGATCCTTGAAAGGAACCCCGAGACTTCGGTCTAAAGATTGTCGACTGCCTTTCGAATACCGGGGTGAACACAGGCGATTGGGTTGCCAGCGTTTGGGGCACCAGTTGGAAGGTGGTGGTTGGTTGTGCCACCGTCTGGGGCACCGTGGCCATAGGAAGCTGTTGCTGTTGTCTTGGCCAAAAGGGCACTCTTGGTCGTTTTGATTTATTCTTCGGCTGGGGACCCTCATCAGCGGAAGATTTCCTTTTAGAGGAGAAGCCCCATTTGGAGAGGAGATACCTGTTCCCTGTAGCGGCTTTGTCCACGACCTCTTTGACCACTTCACTTGGGAAGAGGTCTTTTCCCCAGATGTTGGAGGCTATCAGCTTCCTTGGTTTGTGTCTCACCGCAGCCGAGGAGAACACGAACTCTCTACAAGCCCTTCGGGTTTTGATAAAATTGTACAGGTCCTTGGTGACTGTCGCCAAATGAGATTTGGCAAAGATCATGTACATGTCTGGGGTGTCCGGGATGCTTGCCATAGTCTCGGGGCCAGTATGCAGGGATATGGAAGCAGCAAGAAGTTCTTTAGTCTCCTGTTCCCTGCGCAGGAGAGAATCTGACAGCTTCGGGAGGTCTTCGGCGAACTGTCGTCCAGCAATATCTGCCTTCAGCTTCCCAACTGTGAAGGTGTTGTGGACATCCTTCCAGTCTTTATCGTCTGATGGAAAAGCGAGGGGAAAGGGTCTACACTCCTCCAGTGTAGGGCAAGGTTTCCCTGCCTCGATTGCCTTTAAGGCTGCCTTAAATCCTTTGTCCATAAAGGGGAAGGCACGTTTGGGGTCAGCAATAAAGGACGGGTGCTTTTTGCTGAGAGCCGGCACCTTGGAGCTAGTAAAGGCCCTTTCTTTCAAGGTGTTTGTATATAAGGCCTGGGCCTCAGAGAGTTCGAGGACAATCGTCTCCTTCGGCTCTGTCTCCTACTTGGATGCAGGTTCCGTTCTCAGACGGACATAGCAATCCGGGTAGGCCCTTTTGCTGGGCCAAAACTCAATTTCCTCTACTGGGACAGTGCCCAGTTTCTCCGAAAGGAAGATCTTCCCCACCGACATTGGCATATGCTCTGCGTATCTTCATGGGTTACCATCAGAGAAAGCGGGGAGATCTTTGACGTTTGCTTCTTCGGGGCTGAACGTGCTGCAACCAGCTGATGCATTTCCGTCCGAAGAGAAGCTTCTTTCTCGGACGATTTCTTCTGAATGTCCTGCACCATAGACAGCAACAAGTGCAACGTACTCGTGATGGAATCTAACTGGGGTGCAGTGGAGGAAGTCGAAGGCATCGGCTCAGTCACCGCGGCTGATGATACCGAAATCGTTTCGGTTTTCTCGACTTCAGCCTCAGGAGGTATGTCTTCTTCCTGATCCAGTTCCTCCACTAAGAGATTGTTCTCAGTCTCCTCCGAGACAACAGACATGTTGTCCTCCAATTGGATGCCCTGCAAGGCGTCCGATACGTCAGGTTCTACCGGAATCTGAACTAGGGGAATCTCAGGTCGAGCCTGGGGAATGATTGCATCCGAGGATGGCCTAGGGAAAAGACAATCCCTCATCCTTTCATTAGGAAGGTATGGGCCAGAAGTGTTTTTCTGAAAACCCCTGACCCATTTTCGCAGCGTGTCCCTTGCTGCATCAGTAGACTTTTGATCATCAAAAGCCTCTTTTACCAGTTTGTCATAAACGGTACATACCTGGGGGTCCCAGTACTTGAGAGCCCCATTGGTGACTGCGCAGCGAGCATGGGCCCTGCACGCATCATGGCCGTAGAAGTTCTTACTACGGACCCGACAAAAGTTGTTCCCGCACTCGGGATGCTCCCCCTGTAAAGATAGAAAGCATATAAGTATTCAGTGAAATTCTCAGATCTGAGCATACATATTTTTGATAATATTAGCTTAGATAGAGTAAGCTAGAAAATAGGAAAGACACCTACATGTGTTTCCTGTCCAGCCCATTGCTATGACCTCCTCTGATATTGAACACTAAATTCTTAACGAATTTTTTAGGGGAAGATGATATCCTTTGATATAAAGTGTCTTCTTAACACAGTCTTCCAGGTTCAATATTGGGGATTAAAATAATGGTTGATAACCATTAAAAGGTAGAGAGAATCGCTCTCTTATATGTAATGGTCTCACAATAGGCTGCCCAGGAAGCACCTTGTAGGTTGGAAAAGACTTTTGGGCTACAGCACTGACTGGCGGCGGCAGGCCACCAGTTCTGCAGGGCCTGCCGGCATATGCCGGCCTGTACTGGGCTATTGAAGGCATTTACTATCTTCAGAGTAATGGGCGGCAGGTCGCCAGCAGCGGCTCTGCCGCCCGGCAGCCAAAGGATCCCTCTATCAAGTAGGACCCGGCGGCAACCGGCGGCAAATATCTAGACATTGGGTGGCCGACTGCCAGCCGACAACTTAGTTGCCGGTAGCCGGTCATAGTATGTTCACTGTCGTTGGGTCATTGATCAGCGACGCCCACGGCAAGTGGCGGCAGAGCATCTGTCAGCCGACAGACAACCAACATGGCTGCCAGCAGCTGCTAGCTGCCGGTGGTCGGCCCAGTATGAGGAAAGTCAGAGAAAAAGAGAGAGGATGGAGGAAGGCAAAGGCTCAGCCTTGCCGGCCTACATCCAGAATGAGGGTTCAAGTGGAAGGGGGAATTATATTCGGGCTTCCACTCAACCATATCCCATCCATATGGGCTATGGAAGGCAGGCCAAGGGAGGACTGAAGAACACTCTAAAAAATATAAGGGTACCTGCCGGCAGCAGACAGGGAACTTCAGGCCAATTCAATAGATTACCCGTAGGGTCAAATATAGAATGACGGCCAGGGAGGGTGATGGCTCATCCAACACAAAAGAGACAGTGGGGAAGGGGTAAATATCCTATAAGTAAGGTAATACCCGAAGTCATTACCTAACTTGAAGGATTCTGATCTCATAAAGTAACCTCAAGTAGGGGAAATCATTTCCCCAGGTTGGGTTAGTCAAGTGAGAAAGCGGCACATAGGACACAATCTCGCAAGAGAACAGAATCTCGTACCAGAGATCTTAGGCAAGGAAGAAATCTTTTCTTCGGTCTAAGATATACTAGCACAGGACTGTCTGCTAGACCTAGGAAGGGGGAATTGTTATACAAAAACCTCCATGTATGGTCTAGGGAGGTCTAGCCTCCTGTAAAGACAACTTAACCTGACTTGGGAAATCATTTCACCAAGACAGTAAGATGTCTAACACAGACTTTTACTCTGATGTCCCGTTCTAGACTCAAAACCGACTCAGTTGTTAAGAGAAAGAAACGAAACACCCCAGTAAACTTTGCCAGAACTCAGTTCACAGCAAAGCTAACTGAGGATAGCCTACGCTAATCAGAGGGAAGGGGAATTGCTCTTAAATCTCGACAAGAGAGTAGTATCGACTTAAAAGGTATAGCAGGCGTCAGTCTCCCCTAGAAGACAATACAAGAGCAATTGGGGACATGTATGAAAGCATACTAACGGCCCTAGGCTAGTAGTCTAGGAGCATTGAGAATCGTTCACCGAATCTCTCTTGTATACTATCTTGGAAGAGGAAAATCTTATGCAGTAATATTATAATTGTATAAATATTGCCTGAGCTTCAATAAAACTTTACCAGGAAGGTTAAATCATGCATGAAGTGTGTAGATGCCTAGGCTAGGAAGCCTAGCACTCGTGAGGCTTGATCATAATAGCCAAATCCATGACAACAATGACATAATATAAAAATCCCTAGCTAAATATCTAAATAGCTAAAGTTATTAAAGCAATAATGCTGGGAAAGTCGTTCTGGCTAATTAAAAGTACAACAAAGAACGACTGCGTCCATGACGCCATCCGGCTGGCAACAGCTCTTGTTACGTTAATTACGATCTCAATCGAAGAGTAAAACTGGTAAGAGCTTACATTTACACAATTCAAAGATATTACTTAACTTTCCAGAAGTAGATGAGGCTGGTGAAGGCATCATAGCAACAAATAACTCCAAAATAGCAAGAGATAACACGGGATAATGCCGGTCAACATAGCTACGGTAGAAAGAACGGCTTGGTGGCGCCGCGCGGTGGTGATTTGGCGCACTATTTACAGTACAGTAGGAGTGTCGCCTTTTTAACGACTCTCCTATATTCTTGCCATTTTTCCCCTCGAAGCAGAAACGCTATTAGGGGTGTAGATAGCTATGAGACGTGTCAAGAATACGTCCTCTGATATTACGCGATATCCCTTGTTAAGGAGTTAGAATTCTGGATACCTTTGGTAAATTCTCTGGGATATATCACTGTAGTCAAATATACCTAGGAAGCTACTAATGAAGGAACTTCCATCAGGACGACTTGGCCTGAGCCCAAATATATATACATATATATATATATATATATATATATATATATATATATATATATATATATATATATATATATATATATATATATATATATATATATATATATATATATATATATATATATATATATATATATATATATATATATATATATATATATATATATATATATATATATATATATATATATATATATATATTCTACATCCTGATTGATCTCATTAATAACTTCGATTTTGGTAACGCTGTAGAAGCTTTTTGAACAAATTTTCTTATGTAACCTGGACCAGATTTTGCGCCATATAACAAATTGAATCTTGTTTTATCACCGATGTCCAGACACCAGTAATTATAGTGATGTCATCTTTGACCAAAGATTTAGCCTGATTTCTTTTCGTTGCAGATACTCTTAAAAAAAAGAAAAAAAAAAATTTACTATGATAACGTTATTGCATCTATCCCTCGGGGTTTCTTAGAGTAAAACATTAAATTTATAAAATATTGAAATGTTTGTTTTTATAATTTCTCATTTTACAACTTAAGGTACTGGAACTATTTATTTTAAAGGGTAAAAAGAATACAAAAGGAAGTTTAAAATGAAATCTGCATTTCTCCTGCTAATATCATAGATATATTATTCATGAAAACAGATTGTGGTGAAATACTGGGGAATTTACTACCACATAAAGTAACTTTTTTACCTGTAAACCCTCGTGCACCAACTTCGCACGAGGCCAAGTTACATAACTGAGAAACACACTTACTTAAGAGACATCTGTCGTTTACTTTACCTTTGATTCAAAACTATATATTCTGCATTAATTCTTTTGGGGGTGATGCCACACGGGTTCACAAAGACTCAACTAAAAAGTTTGACATATATTTAATATTTAAAGTACACAAAAAAAAAATCATCAGAGTTACGTTAAAGAGCGAACATTAACATTAACACAAATGAACAAAATTTACGTTACTTGATAAAAATTTAACAAATATCAAACGGGGTTACAGAGTATTCTTATAAGAACATTGCTGCAATGATGCGATGGTTCACGAGGTGATGATGGCGGTCGGATTCAGGAGAATATCTTCTAATTACTTGCCTTTTGGAGTTAACTGCTCAAAGAGGCCTAGATTCACCTTTCAACCCTGGAAAAAAAATCAAGAGGAGTATATTGCATAGCACAGTTGTCAGATCTACAAAATTACAGGGTTACGTAACATAACATCAATTTAAAGATAAACATCAAGTGCTCTAATCGTAACCCAACATACACAAAAATAAGGGGTTTCGTTCAGAAGGCAAGTTTAAATTACTGGCATGTGCCCTTACAATAATCAAACAACATATAAAATCTCCACAGGAAGAAGTTTGACAACAATGGGATGTTACGTCATTTTATCTGATCTGGATGGATAAAATTTGCAAGAAAGTTAGCTTATTACTTTAAATATTATTATACTAATTCATACAAACTCATTGATATAGTTAATAAGATAAAACTACTTCTGTGGAGGAAAATAATCACATTTAAACATATATTCATAGAAACTGGGAAATACATTAGAAAACGAATACACGCAAAACTAAGAATACTTTTATTCAAGGGGAATAAATGTCAATGTTTGACATTCTCCCCCAAGAAGAATCATAATTAGAAATAATGCAACTGTACCCAAAATTCTAAATCAAAACATACACTTAGAGTACATCCATAGAAATTAAATCCTTTCTCTCTTGATCACAGCGGATTGCTGCAGCACGCCGAGGTCTCGCATCATTCAGAGGCACACTATCTGGTTCCTGAGTTTCAACACTATCAAATTCCCTCTCAGGTACCTCCATAATTTTTTTCAGGAAATTATTAAATCCAACAAAATTCCGACCATTGTCAGATATAATCAGACTCGGCAGAGAATGATATGCTACAAAGCGTCGAAAAGCCAGTAGGAAATCTGAAGCAGTCATGGAATGAGTCAATTCAAAATGAACTGCCCTGCTCGTAGTACAGGTAAATAGACACACAAAGACCTCCTCAAAACCAGTCTCATGATAAAAAATATTAATAGCAACAGTATAATCAACTCCTATTGATTGGAACGGTCTATCATATCTCACTCGTTCTATGGGTAATGGTGGGGGAGGAGGCAAACACAACCGTTTCTTAGTTAACTTCTGACACAAAACACACTTTGACAGAATCGATTTGATTACTTGACGTGCTTTAGGTACCCAAAAGGTTTCTCTCAACAATACCAGTACAGAATTGACACCACAATTGTGATTATGTCTATGCAAATGTTCAACTATCAATACTGTTAAATAACTTCTGGAAGGCAATAACATTGGGCACTGAGTATCATAAGACATGGAGGCGTTTTTCATGCGACCCTGAGACCTTATTAGGTCTTCCTCATCAACAAATAAGTTTAACTGATTACACAAATTCTTAATATCCATGGACACTCCATGTGAATTCTTATCACAGAGGTACATTCTGGTAGTAGAAAAATGTTGCTTCTGTTCAAGGAGGACAAGTGCCTTCATTTCGTTAAAACCAACCTTAGAACCTTTACTGCACTTACTAAGAAAGAGCAAAATTGACCTCATGATATGTTTAAGCTTACTTAAATTACTGTAACGTGGGATGTCAATTAATGGGGGTGGAGGCTGTACAAACTTAGGTTCTGAAAGAATTTCATTAAAATGCACAGTTTGTGTAGCTAAAGATTGGGGGTAATCACCAGTTAAAAGCCGTTTTGGACCATTCCACCACAAGGAATTTTGCGATAAATCTTTACTATTACTACCTCTGGATAGAATATCAGCTGGATTATCCTTAGAGGGGGTATACCGTAGGGGAAACTTGAACTCATTAATTTCAGTGACTCTGCTTCGTACATAGGGAATTTTACTATTATATTTCTTCACCCAACAAATAGAAACCATGGAGTCACTCCAGAGAGTGCAAGAGCTCAATCTTAAATCCTCATTCTGCATTAATCTTCCAGCAAGTTTCGCACCCAAGGACAAGGCTGTCAATTCCAAATGCGGAATAGTCTGTTTAGGGTTTGGGGCCACTTTACACTTACTGACCAGTAAATTGCTTACACTTCTCTTGGAATCAGTCACATAGGCAGCAGCTCCATATGCCTTGTTAGAGGCATCACAAAATACATGTAAGTGGGAACATTCAGGATGTACAACAGACCTAGGAAACCTTAAACTTTCTACATTTCTAACACACTTACAAATTTCTTCAAACCTTAAACATAATGATTCTGGTAAAGGGTCATCCCACCCGTAGTTACTCCACAATCATTTCAGAAAATATTTACCTCACACCTGTATTGGTGACAATAATCCTAGAGGATCAAACATCCGAGCTACTAGGCCTACTGATAAAACCTTTCGTTTGGTTAAAGGTCCTTTATGCTCACAATTTACTTCCTTTAGTGACATCTCATCTTGTGCTAGATACCACTCTAAACCTAAAACGTTTACTCCTTCTTTGTTAACGTCTATGGTTCTGTTGAACTCTGAATCATTACTGACCCATTCTTGTAGAGGCATATTAGCGTCTTCAAGAATCTCACTTATTACTGGATACTCATCCATCAAGACTGACACACCCTTGTAAGTTTTACTAAAATTATCTACATAGAAATTCTTCATCAGAGATGATGCAAGAGGATTATCATGTAAAGATAAATGATGCAAGAGGGTTTGCTGCAAGAGAAAGGGTCAGCACGTAGCTCCAAAACAAACTACACAAAACCGGTAAGTTACAGTTGACTTCAAATCTGAGGGATCAGTTATCCATAAAAATCTGCAATAATCACGACAATCAGGTGAAATGCCTATCCTTAAAAAGGCTTTACTGATATCTGAAATCACAGCTACTTGGTTTGTATGGAAACTCAACAGGGCATCGAAAAGTTTAGTAGTTAATGAGGGACCAGTTAATAAACAATCATTTAAGGAAAGTTCTCCTTTAGTCTTTGAAGAAGCATTAAAAACTATTCGAATGGGAGTAGTTTCGAAATCCTTCAATACAGCATGATGGGGTAAATAATGCCCGATAATAGGGGAACCTGCAGGAATTAATTCTATAAAACCAGACTGAACGTAATCTTTGATAATCTTATCATATTTAGCATACAAGGAGGGGTCAGATTCAAATCTATGTAACAAGGAATTTAATTGAACAATGGCTATTCTATAGTTAACAGGCGGTCTACTTTCGTCTTTAAATGGTAAGGACACTTCTTATTTATTGTCAACCCTTTTAACTTTATCCTTAAAACACTTAACTGATTCTCTTTCTTCAGGACTAATTTCAGACTGATGAATACAAACACTTTCTAAATCCCATAATCTTCTAACTTCACAACACGAATTAATAGGAATTTCCTCTACTTCTATTCTGGAACAACATACATTTGATGTAGTAATCTCATTACATTCTACGTCGTCATAAGACCAACTAGGAAGGGGTCCAAAAATTAGTGCACCACCAGAACTATTCAATATCTGTATTCCAGAGCAAATTTGGCTGTTCTGAATGAATTTTCCATAATAATCAGCCCCAATGACTAATTCTATACCATTTACTTCATCTGAATTTAAATCATTATCTGCTAATTTTATGCCTTTACTCGTCAAGAACGCAGCTGACTTACATAATCCTGGAGAATAAATTCTGGAGTTAACTCTATCGAATGCAATGGCATTAATGACAGTACGAATTTTACCTAGTCTCACCACAACTCTTACTATATCACAATCAACTTCCATGGCATCACTGCCAAATGGTTTTACCTTTAAGGCTACCGTTGCTATGGACGATAGATTAAGCTTATGGGCTAATTCCGTTGCAATAAACGTTCTTTGCGCACCAGAATCAAAGAGTGCTCTCTCAAAGGATCGATGTCCATTGCCTGACACAATTACGCTAGCAGTAGGAAGAGCAGTCGAAACAGAAATCTTATTATTCTGAGAATGATCAATTCCCAAAGAAGCAGTCATAACTACGGGGGAATCACCTTTACTAACAGCACCTTTGGGATCCTTATGAGAATTCCCATTAACATTTGATTTACTAACATTAGTACTATTTACACTCAACTTTGGTGAAGCAGGATTTACAGGGTTTTCTGTTTTCTTACAAATCATCGGGAAATGAGGACCATCACATATATTACATTTAGGCTTATTCCTACATTCAGAGAATAAATGACCTCCTTTGAGGCAAGCAAAACACAATCTTAAACATTTAACTCTGTCCCTTCTACTATCAACTGTTTTGAAAGTCTTACAATCGCGAGAAGCATGGTTCAATGAGCAAAACACACAATTATTGTAACTACTATTACTAGGTTTACTGTTACTTGGTTGTGCTCTCTGCACGTTAGGCACATTTGAGGGATTTACTTTAGAATAGTTGCCCTGATCCCGTTTTCTTTTATTAGAATTCTCACCTTCGTGACAAAATTCCATCAATTCACAAACATATTTCAAGCCTGAGGAAATTTGCTTTAAATCAAGAGACATACTATTATGTTTATCAGCTATAGCCTTACGCGTTTCAGGTAATAATTTTTCGCATATTATACTAGAGAAAATGGGGTTCATGGCTTCTACATCTAAATTCAATGTTTACATCAGTAAAATAATTTTTTCATAATCCAATTTAAAGTTGTTTAAATCCTCTATTGAATGATTGGGAGAGACTAAATGTGTTAATTTGGACATGAGTCTACGTTTCAAGTTTTCCTTATTATCATACTTCTCCTTAAGGGTCTGAATAGCTACTGAATAATTGTCATTAGTGACAGGCAAACCTTCTATGGCTTTGAGGGCGTTGTCCCTTAAACTAGCTCTAAGTATAGAAAACTTAATTACATTGGAAATATCCTTACGATCGTGAATCAAACCGTTGAATATATCCCAAAATGCAAGCCATTGTTCTTCCCCACCGCTAAATTCAGGTATCTTAATTTCTGGGAGTTTAGGGGGAGGGAGAGGATTAACGGGAGCCGAAGGAGGAGGCATAACGAGCCGTTGATTTCTATCTCTAGCGTCAATCTCGCTCATAGTTTGCTGAGTAACAGCAATAGCTTTCCTTACACATCTAGTTATTGCTCTGTAACTTCTACTTAACTTGTCATATTCACTGTCCTGTAAAATAATCGTCACATTCTGTGACCAACAATTTTCAAAACGTCGTAGTCCCTCAGTAAGACAACGTTCATACATTACAAGAGTTGATTTTGGTGTATCGGTATCACCAATGCAACTACCTGACTCGTCGAGCAAATCTTGTAAGGAAATAATTTCCCCTTCAATAACTACCCTAATCTTGTACTCCATTATCTCGTTAATGAATCAATAACAAACTTGAACAATATCAGAAAATATATGGCAAATTATCTAACCCTGATTCAAATATAACATGCACTAAATGCTAGACAATTTGATCACGTGCTCTTAAATACATCTGGTTACGAAACCTAAGTTCAAAAAATGGCAACGAAATTCAACAAAATTTCTCCACAGAGTAATTAACGAACAAATAATGTTCCATAAAACAGATTACTTGGTAAAACACTCCAAGTAATTCAATACCTTACCCTGCTCACCAAATAACTTTGGACACGTGCCAGCTATACTAAAATGACTTTGACGCCGACCATCAACCACGTGAACTTTATCGCAATTTATCTTTAACATCCAAAAAAATTCTTTGTGAATCGTTATGGCATCCGGTTCGTTCGAAAAACCAGAAAATGTGGTGAAATACTGGGGAATTTACTACC
>NC_090741.1:121983161-121985661 GCF_036898095.1 Palaemon carinicauda
CTACAACCTAGCTCTACGAGCGTGCTGTCTAGAGTGTTTAGACTGTAGCATGCGCGAGAGAAGAGAAACACTCGCGAGAGTAGAGAGAAAATCTTGGAGAGTCCTCTACAGCCTGTTTACATTCCATAGAGCAGCTGTCTGAGAGCAACTCTCGGAAAAAACTCTACAATCTAATCGCACCTTAAAGATGAGCGAGAAAAAGAAGAAGCCAAACGACAAGGATCAATTCTTGAGTATCTGCTGCGCGAGACTGATGAACTGTGTCATGAATCTCATGATGCAACCAAAAGTGATGCAAAATAAGAGAAAAAGACAGACAAGGAAGTAGAGATGAAATGTAAAGACAGGATCACTAGGTCTGCGAGAGAAAATAAAGAGACAGCAGTTGGGGTAGATAATGTATACATGGTGTCTACAAACAAAGATTGCGGACATAGCAGCAGAGATAGCACAGATAAAACCTAGTGACAGCACTGATACGCAAGATGAACCAGAGACAGTTAACAGTAATACGCTAGAAGCTGGAAACAGCACCAGTACACAAGAACAATCAGAGACTGAAGTAAACGTTCAGGAAACTGCAGACAAAGAAATGAAGGCACAGTGACCTAGGATGAAGAAAGTAACACACCAATAAAGCACTCTGGTAGGCCTACACTGACTGATATAGACTACAGTGATCCAGCAACATGGACTAGCCATGATGATCAGTTAAGGCAGCAACTAATACAACATGGACCCATGCAGATATTGGATATCAGGTTTCCAAGATATGAAAACCAGAGAATGTTTTCGAGCTTCCATTATCAAAGACATTTACCCAATGGAGAAGTTATGCACCGAAAGTGGCTATAATATTCAGTGTCAACTGATTCTATAACGTGTTTCTGTTGCAAGCTGTTTGGCATGAAACGCATTTCTTCACCTTCTAGTATTGGATTACGAGACTGGAAAAACTTGTCATCATTACCGCCATCACATGAAAAATTACCTGATCATTTGGACAATGTGGGCAAGTGGAAAGAGCTTGAGCAGCTTTTGAAGAAACACAAAACGATAGATGATGGAACCCGGTGTGCAAGAGAAAGAGTTGAAAATTATTGGCAACAAATCTTGGAACGACTTATTGCCTTAGTAAGGGTACTTATTGTGCAGAATCTCTATTTTCGAGGAACAAATGAAAAATATTACAGTGCAGGAAATGGATTTTTTTTTAAAGTTTATAGAACTAATGGCATTTTTTGATCCAGTTATGAGTGAACATCTGCGGAAGATAAGGAATGAAGAAACACATGTACATTACCTAGGAAAAAACATTCAAAATGAATTGATAGACATACTAGCAAATACCATTAAGGAAGAAATTCTGAGAAATGCACGTGCTGCAAAATTCTTTTCAATAATTTTGGACAGCACACCTGATGTGAAGAAGTGATACAGAGTTTGAAAAGGTACTAGTTGCCGCTACTGAATTGGCTAATGATTTGGAGATAGACTCAGTTTTTGTTGCAGATTCCGTTCGTCTTAGGAAAAAGAGAAGGCAGTTTGACTATGAAGGAGAAGACACACCAGTGCAGAATGCAAAAGTGAACTTTAAAGTTAACTTCTATTTTGCTGTACTCGATGTTGCCATCAATTCTGTACTGGAACGTTTTCAGCAACTACAGCAGAGGAAGTCTATTTTTGGTTTCCTGTATGATGTGAAATCACTTAATGGGATAAGAAACACACAACTTATGGAACATTGCACCAAGCGGGAAACAGCACTACGAGATGGAGAAAGCAAGGACATAGTCGCCACTGCCTTGTGTCATGAACTTCAGGCAGTTGCACGCCGCCTTCAGCCTGACACTGTCACTCCCCTGGATGTTTTAAAGTTCATTTGTGAACAAGGGCTATTTCATAGTGTACCCGACACATTTGTTGCCATGCGCATTCTGCTAACTTTGCCTGTTACTGTGGCGAGCGGTGAGAGGAGCTTCTCAAGATTAGAATTAATTAAGACGTTTTTGCGGTGTACAATGACAGAAGAAAGACTTGTAGGTCTAGCTATGGTCTCCATTGAGAACGAAATCGCACAAAAAGTTGATCTACAGAATCTAGTGGCTGATTTTGCCAAGAAAAAGGCACGGAAAGCACATTTTTAGTTATCTGTTGTTGTAGCCAAGAATCTAGAAAGACTCAGTGCTCATTGAAATTGAATTTCTCATTTCTCCCAATGACAGATATTGATATATTTTAGTATAAAGTTACAATTACGTTATAATTGAATGTTGTAATTGTAAACAGTTCCTAAAAATATAAAATTTAAACAATTGTTTCTGAGTTATCTTCAAGTTTACTTCAGAATTATTAATTATTTTCGCAACTTTGATTTCTAGTCTTTTTGTTAATAATTCAGTTCGTAGTTATGAAGAGAATATCTCATTCTCTTCAATAACTGAGATTAATTTTATACGTTTTCTACGTACATTGCTTTCAGTTTCTTTCAGTACATTGA
>NC_090741.1:121988161-122000661 GCF_036898095.1 Palaemon carinicauda
TATATAAAAATACTTATATATATTTATATATATATATATATATATATGTATATATTTTATATATATATGCTCATATATAAACATACTTATATATATATATATATATATATATATATATATATATATATACAGTGGATATATATATATATATATATATATATATATATATATATATATATATATACATATATATGCATATATATATATATATATATATATATATATATATATATATATATATGCACACACACATACATATATATATATATATATATATATATATATATATATATATGTATATATATATATATATATATATATATATATATATATATATATATATAGATATATATATATACATATATATATATATATATGTATATATATATATATATATATATATATATATATATATATATATATATATATATATATATATATATGTAAATATATATAAATATATATAAATATATTTATATATATATATATATATATATATATATATATATATATATATATATATATATATATATATATATATATATATATATATATATATATATATATATACATATATATATATATATATATATATATATATATATATAAATGAACACTGAACATCTAAAAGGTCTCTTTATAATACTCTCAAAACAAAACTGGGTGATTACTTTACTTTCAACGGGAACTATTCTTAAATCAACCTCTTACTTCCATTCTTAGTCAGGGGATACGAGCAAAGCACTGAGAAAAGTATTGGTGATGGAAATAATACTTTAAAAAATTAAAAACACTAAAAAAAAAATAATAACAAATTCCTGAAATTTTAAATCTGAACTAAACCTTAGACTAGGACAAAAAGAAAGACACATCAAAAAAATATTATACAAATCCACTAGAAATTAACTTGTAAAAAATATCTAATTTTGACAGTTAATGAATAAATGACACTTTAAAGCTTATAGGAAATAAATCAGAATTACACTTACATGTACTTAACTGTTACTCTTATCTCTTTAGTCTCACAAAAGGTTACAAAACGGTCAAGCAAAATAATTACACTTCACTGTTTAACCTAATCTCACACGACCAGTTACAAATAAATTTTCCTATATAAAATGTACTTACATTAACACACTTCACTTCTAAATTAGTTACAAAATAAAATCACCAATGTTTGATTCAACATTATATATGGCATATATTGGGAGGAAATTACTATTCACGTTTTGAGAGGAAAACACTATTCAAGTTTAAGAGGAATTATATAGTGGCTGGCTATATGCTAGAGAACCCTGTCTGACGATGGCTCTTTTGAGGGTTAGTCTGCATCTTTCTGTCTCCTATGCATTACTAAATCCTCTAGAAATCTCTAGTAAATCATTCTCATGGCGCGGGGTCATGGCTCTAGCGGCGTAAAGTTACCAACTTAGCAATTTGAAGATGGGGTACTTACTTTGCTTGCGAGGCAACTCCCTCTCTCTGCTAACTCCAGACACCTGGTGTCATAACTTCAAAAAAAAAATAATTTTGAGTCTAGAATTTTCATGCCTCTTCCAACCACATGGAAACATGATGCAATCTCTAGTTGTGTGTCATAGAGCATGAAAATATAATTAAAGGAATGACAAAATTTTTATGTAATTTACATACATTTACTTAATCCTACATGAGTGGAACTCACCTTACGAGGTGATTATACACTTGTTAAATACACAAATAACATACATGAATAAAATATAGTGCTCTCATGAAGACCAGCTTTGTAAGAATATATATATATATATATATATATATATATATATATATATATATATATATATATATATATATATATATATATATATATATATATATATATATATATATATATATATATATATATATATATATATATATATATATATATATATATATATATATATATATATATATATATATATATATATATATATATATGTATATATATATATATATATATATATATATATATATATATATTCATATGCAGAATAGCCTAATCTTGAGCTGTCATTTAAAGCACTGTATTTCAGTTGGGAAGTAAGTGACAAAATACATTTCTAAATCCCCTTCCACACAACGAGCAACTGTAGAGCGGGCACTCTTATTTGTCTGTAATTCTCTTGTTTTGAAACAGTGTTACTAGATCTAACATTCCAATTAAGAAGTGCTGTAGGCACAGGCCGGCAAAGTTGGCAAACGTATGACTTGGTTTAGACACCGTGCAGAGGGCAGTCAGAGCTTTGGCAGGCAACTCCGTCCAGTGAGGTGTTTGGTATGATATGGTACGTCGAAATAGAAACCAGGCAGTTAAAGCTAAACATAGATTTTTATGCAACAATTATTGCAAGAAGAAAAATGACAGCTGAGAGAAGAATAAAGTGTGTAAAAATGATTGGAAAATAGAACAACAATGGGGAGTCACGTGATACTTTTGTGTGAATTACAAAGTGACCATCGTAGGGACTTTCACCACTATAGTAGATTGGACCCAGATACGGTTTACAAATGTCTAGCGAAAGTGCAACCTTGAATTGAGATACAATATTTCGATATGAGGGATTCCATATCTGTATTAGCTCGACTGGAGGTAACTTTCTTATTTCTCAGTTTTGAAGCCAGCTACTTAACGCTTCAATATTCTACACTAATGTCTAAGCAGAGTTCTCACAAATAGTACTAGACACTTGCAAAATATTATATCAAGTGCTGATGGATAAATATCTGCAATTAATGTGTGTAGTAATTAAAATTATTAACTCATCATGTTATATTTCACAGATAACGACATCAAGATGTACACTCAGCCAAAGTAGTACTAAGACAGGAACAATCACAAACAATACTCATGAATAATAATATTAGTTATGTTATTTATTCTTCCACAATCACTTGGCCATACCACATCAATCATATCACATATATTTTGAACAAGTAGAACAACGATCGGTTATTTATTCAAACCAATGATATCCTTGCAGGACATGTTCAATAGAAACATTTAAACCCTTTCTGTTTTATTAGATTCCCACGTAATCTGGCATTTGTCGCAAATCCTGAGCGATATCGCTCCCAAGATCACAGTAAACATCAGTAATCTCATCAGCTGATCACATTACCCTCAGTTGCTGAACTGCTTCTTGGAGCACTGTATCTGCATTTTGACATTCATTTTTCATCACCCTTATAATGATATTCTTGTTTGGTGAAGCTATGCACTTACGTGTACTTGTCTGTTCAGTTGTGGTCATCAGTGAGATAGTAAGGGTGTCCTAGCGGAATGAAAATGGTTACCAGAAGTTGTCGTATTGGTGGATTTGTCCCTCAATAGGGGATCGTTGTAAATCTGAAATAGGAGAAACAAGTAAACTCATCATATCACAAGAATGTAATACACACAGGTATGCATGGCATGGCAAAGGCAATACTCTTATATCTCCTGAGAATGGACATCTGTATTCAACTATGTTAAGGAAATGCTTTTTAATAAAAGGCTCCTGAGTTAATCATGTTGATAAGAGAGAGAGAGAGAGAGAGAGAGAGAGAGAGAGAGAGAGAGAGAGAGAGAGAGAGAGAGAGAGAGAGAGAGAGAGAGAGGGGGGGTGTGGATGGACGGATGGGGATGGGGAGGAGGGGATTATGGATGAATATAGAAGGGGTATAAGGTGGAAAATGAGGCAAGGAAGCGCGGATGCGGTTAGGCAATTGTCTTCAAAACTTTACTTAGGATTTTTGGGTTTCACTAACTACAACTTAAAATCACGGAGTAAACTTTTCAAGTATACTAGTTTTACTTACTAACTACTATTTTACTATAAATTGAGTGTTTTGTAAACATTGTGTCATAGTTCAAAACACGAAGCTTTATGTGGTACGAAATGCATAAGGAGTAGTTTGTCACCCGACATAAGACAGTATGTGAAGTGATTTAATGTATTCAATGTACCTAAGCAAATAAACGATCTTGACTTGGGTTTCCTTATATTTACAGATGCCTAGTACCCAAGAAAAATGGGAGAGTATAGAAGACGGCTTTAAAGCAAGATGGAACTTCCCAAACTGTCCAAGGGCAATTGATGAAAAGCATTGCCATTGCGGCTCCAGCTGGTAGTGGTTCTTATTACTACAATATGCCATATGTGATGCAAGCTCTGATTTCATATATGTAGACGTTGGTAGAAATGGGCGAATGCCTGCCGTTGGTGTTTGGGATATGAGTAATATGAATGTAGGCATTGAAAATGGAAATGCATGTGTACCACCGGATTCCATTCCTCCTGGGAGTAAAAGGAAATTGCAGATGACGCTTGTCCACCAAAGCGTCACATCTTGAAACCATTCCCACATAGTACTCAAAGCCGTTCTGAACGAATTTTCCCACACTGCCTCACTCAGGCTTGACCTACAGTAGAAAATACGTTTGGAATCCTAGCCAACAGATTACTCACACCAATTCATCTACTTCCGGGGAAGGCTGAGAACGTTGTCCTAGCATACACGACTCTCCACAACTACCTACGCAGAGACCATGTAAGTACATACACGCGACATGATGGCCCTTGGGAGTGCGAGGACATTTCACTAAGCACAGTTGCCCCAGGTGGGTGGAAACATAATCAAATGTTTTGATAAGTGCAGAGGGTGGGAGGAAACGGCACCGTGGAAGGCAGAAATGTGCCGAATGACTGCATTGAATATTTCAATAAAGAAGGTGCCGTGACGTGGCAGGACAGATGGACATCGTAGTGGCAATGTTACATTTAAAACATGACCATGATAATGTTTGGAGGATACACAGTATGAATGAAAGAGGTCAGTGTGGCATGTATTTCAGTGAAGGCTATCTCTCTCTCTCTCTCTCTCTCTCTCTCTCTCTCTCTCTCTCTCTCATTGGGTGGATGTAAAGTATCCATATAAACAAAAGTAGGCCATACGGAGTTACCGTACAGTGGATTGGTTGGCGCTATTTTGTTTCCGGGTGGCAGGGTACCAGCCAACCAGTTTCTCAGGGGCAAGTGGCTGGCAAGATGGATTATTATGTCCATACTCTTTCTGTCTGTTTTTCATATAATTAGTAACGTGATAGTACACAATGCCGTACTGTTATGCATATGAATGTAATAATGGACCTGAGAAAGCATCTAAAATCTTTAGGTTTCCAAGAAATCCGGCATCTCAATTTTATAGGGAGTGCTTCCTTCAGATCATTTGGTCTCTCTCTCTCTCTCTCTCTCTCTCTCTCTCTCTCTCTCTCTCTCTCTCTCTCTCTCTCTCTCTCGACCAAAGCCTGCTAATCCTTTGTGCACCTCTTTCCATTATACTTTCCTTTTTTTTTACAAATACTTTCCCTGCGTTTAAAACAAATGGAAACCAAATGTCCCCTCATTTGATTGCCATTGTTTTTCATACTATATCATAATCTGTATAATATGTCTACTAATAGATCTTATCTTCACTAATATGTAACATTATATCAGCATATATTTCAATAATATCCATACGTTAAATAACTATATCTTACTTTCGCTACATATATCAAGTACTATATAATATCTTCACAAATTAATCACATTTTAATTATATATCCCATTTCCAATAACTTATACCCATACAATTCATTAATATCTTACTTTCAATACTTACATCACGCTAAAATATTATAATACTAATTATCTTCAATGATATATCATATCTTTACTTTCAATTTTATTCTTTAGATTTATCCTTATTCATTACAAAATAATATTTCAAATATCATACTACCATATGTATCATATACTAACATTGTCTTTAAGAAATATAGATCTGCATTGAAGATATAAAAAAATTGATGCATGTAATTTTATTAGTAAAGATATGAATATTAGTAGATAATAATATATAAAAACTCACTATATCTTTTTTCACTATATATATATATATATATATATATATATATATATATATATATATATATATATATATATATATATATATATATTTTTGGGCTCAAGCCATGTCGTCCTGATGGAAGTTCCTATAGGGTAGCTTCCTAGGGTATATTACAACTACGGCGATATTCCCAGAGAATTTACCTTAAGGTACCAGAATTCTAACTCCTGGAGCGAGTATCCCTCGTGAAAGGGATATCGCGACATATCAGAGGACGTATTCTAGACACGCCACATGGCAATCTACATCCTGGACAGAGATTTCGTCTCGTAGGAGGTGATTGGCGAGATACGAATTCGGGAAAGAAAAAGGGGAGCCGCTCCCAAGGCTTCCCTATCCTCCTTTTCGTATGCGTGCCTGGCGCCAATCCTGGGGCCATCTGTATTCCTTTTTGCGTAGCTTAACAACTCGGTGTTTTTTCCTGTTTTTCTCGCAAATCTTGGATTTATTCTACTTTTCATGGCTTCTCCGTCTTCGTCGGCCTCTGATAAGTTGAGTATAGTGTCTTTTATGTATAAATGTAGGCTCTTGGTAAAATTTTGAGTGATTAATAGGATTAATCTTTGATACAAGAGCCGTAGCCTACCAGAGGCGTCTTGGACGCTGTCGCTCGCTAGGTATGAATTAGTTAGTCAGAGCGACATTCCTGGTTGTTTTGCTTTAATAAATTTTAGCTATTTAGCATTACATAGGATTTCCTTTCGTGCTTAGTATTATTTGGCGAAGTATTCGCCATTCTGGCCTACGCTAGGCCATGTAGCCTAGTCGTTTGGTCCTAGTACTTCATGCAAGATTATGGTTTTTCCGAGTGTGATTAAATTTTATTGAAGCTTTAGGCTATATTTTATACATTTTAGACTGTGTGGAATATTTCCAAGATAGTATACGAGTGAGTTTCGGTGATTTAGGTAATCGATTCTCTTGGTGCCTAGGCTAGTTGCTTATGGAGCCTTAGTATACTTTATCATACTCCCCGGTTGCTTTCTTTTCTTCGGAGAAGGTATGCAATCCCTTTCCCTCTGTTTAAGCCTTGGGCTTATCCCTAAGTGGTTTTTTCCGAATTTGTTTTCGATAAAACTATACTAGGGTGTTACTGTATCTTCCTGTTCCTGTAGTTATGGTTCAAGAGGGACAGAACAACAGAGTTTTTTAGTCTGAGTCTGTGTTGTCTGGCTTGGGGCTGAGTCCCCCTCGCTGACCTAATACAGACAAAAGGGAAGCTTAGCTCCCTTAGGTCACTACCGAAGGTTTCTGTGGATATGATTCCTTCTTTTGTGATCTACCAGACTAGTCCTTGTTGCTGTTCTCGGGGGAGGATAAGTTCTTTCCCTGGGAGTAGCAACGCCTTCCTTGCTTTGGTGCTCTGGGAGCTGGCAAGTATTGCTGGCCTTTCCCCTTAGATCTCCCTTAGGCTAAGATAAGTTTCTTGGCTGCGGGTGATCTGTCACTAAAGCAAGGTTGGCAGGACCCTCTTGTCCCTTCCCCCTCTTTCTTTGTAATGGCCGAGCCATTACTGTACTGTACGTCGTTCTACATCTGGACCTAGTATAGGATAGGATGTGGAATTGACTCAGCCCCTTGCCGGCCGGCAGAGCTGCTGGCCGGCAGGGGTCTTACTGTACTGTACGTCGTTCTACATCTGGACCTAGTATAGGTTAGGATGTGGAATTGACTCAGCCCCTTGCCGGCCGGCAGAGCTGCTGGCCGGCAAGGGTCTTATGTTTTCGAGTGCTGCCCGGACCTCTTTTGGTCCCTCGTCCATGCCTGCCGGCAGAGCCAGACGGCATTGGTCAGGAAGCCTGAATTAGTTTCTCCCCTTCCTTATATACACTCTTTCGGTTGCCGGGCTTGGAGGTTGTGTACACTCTTATCCCGGCATCCATTCTATTTTTCTTCTAGTGCTGTACCTGACCCGGCTGCCGGCCTATGAGGCCGGCAGCCGGGCAGGTGTAGTCCTCTGGTTCTTTTGCTGCCGGCTGGCATCGGTCTTGTACCTTTGCCGGCCGGCTTATGTCAGCCCTTGTCTGCCGGTCACCAAGAGTGTGGCCGGCAGCTGGGTACAACCTTGTGTAGTTGCTGGCCGGCAGCCATAGCCGGCCAACATTGGCTGTTACCGGCCGGCAGTTGCTGGCGACCGGCGCAGGCATTTGAACCAGAGTGCTGCCGCCCTATAGCTGTTAAGTAGTATACTTTAAAGCTAGTTGTGGTGTGTGCCGGCCGGCAAAGGTAGGCCGGCACACATCCCCCTATACTGTACTAGTATTCTTCAGTATAACATATACAGTAAGAAGAAAACTATGGTAAGGGTTTTGGTACAGCACTGTGTCTTCTAACACTATTGTTTTTTCTTGCACATCCCTTTGCTGTTGCCCTACAGATAGGAAGCTGAGTTCTTTCCTGTCTATTATCCAGGATTTTAAAATCATTGCTTAGGTGTGAGCTCCACCTGTTTCCTCTGGAAACCTTGCATTGGTTACTCTAGAAGAGATAAACCATTTTGATTTTATTATCTGGAAGGCTGCAACAATGGGTTGTGAGGGAAACACAAGTGTGTGTCTTTCCTTTCTGAATTGTTATGCTATACTATGCATATCCAGTGATACATAGTTCACTTGATACTCATTGAAATCTCTTTTCTTTACAGAAGGACACTCCGAAGTGGGGAAGTGCTTTCTGCAACGTCCGCAGCAAGAACCTCTGCGGACATGAGTTTTGTAGGAGACACGCAGCATACGCTGTCTCCAATGATGATCTCCGGTATTGGGACCCTCAGGTATGTACTGTGTGCACTAACCTGATTACTGAGACCTTTAAATAGCTAGGAAGAAGCTTCGTACCTGGGTAAGGGGCTTCCAAAAGAACATTTCTGGCCCTTATCTTCCAAGTGAGAAGATGAGGGCGTATCTTTTCCCTAAGGCATCAGCTGATGCAGTGATTCCCCAGCCTTAAGAGGAGATCCCCTAAGTTCAGATCCAGGTGGATGCTGAAGTCGCGGTCGCGATGCACGACATCCAGTTAGATGACAGGATGTCTGATGTGGACGGGTGTCAGGAGGAAGACCTCCTGGCAGAAGCCCAGAATGAAGTTCAAGCCCCAGACGTTGTAGAGGTAGACGTCGACGAGGTGTCGGCTTCTCCGGTTCAAATTCCGGAGCCTATTCCCTCTACATCGGCCGGTCTCCCAGTAGAGCTGGGACAGGCCCTCTCTTCTATTGTTGGAATGATCCAACAAATGCAGAAGGAGAATCAGGAGAAGGCGGCTGCAATGGAACTGCGAATGCAGTGCCTTGCAGAATCACATGGGCCCCAGAAAAAGCTCAATGTGAAAGACCTTCCCTTGTGCTCAGATGCTAACCCATGGAGGTATGCTGAGCACATGCCGATGACGACTGGAAAGATCGTCATCTCGGATAAGCTGGGCTCAGTTCCCCTGGAGGAGGTGGAATTCTGACCCAGCAAGGCATCATATCCGGACTGTTATGTCCGGCTGAGGAAGGAACCAGCTTCAAAGGAGGAGACAGAGCCGAAGGAGGTCATAGTGATGGACCATGCTAAGGCTCAAGCTCTACTTTCATCCTCGATGAAAGAGAGGGGCTTCTCTAACTCAAAGGTAGCCGCATTGAATAGGAAGCTCCCTTCCTTTGTGTCCTCGCCTACTAGAGCCTTCCCCTTTTTACAGAAAGGGTTTCTGGCTGTACTAAAAGCAGTCAAAGCCGGCAAGTCTTGCCCCTCCCTAGAGGAGTGTAAACCCTTGTCGCTGGCCCTGCCTATGGACCACAAAGACTGGAAGGACGTCCATCTTACGTTCTCAGTTGGAAAGTTGGAGGCTGATATTGCCGGACGTCAGTTCGGCAAGGACCTCCCTAAGCTGTCTGACTTTCTTTTGCGAAGTGAGTTCGATACAAAAGAAAGACTGACTGCCTCAATGTCTCTTCAGACTACTCTCGAGACGATGGCAAGTGACCCCAAGGTCCATGAAACGTTCATGGTAGTGGCCAAGTCTCATCTGGCCACAGTGACGGAGGATCTTTATGGCTTCGTCAAGGCAAGGAGAGCTTGTACGGAGTTCGTGTTTACCTCGGCTACGGTGATGCACGAGCCAAAGAAACTAATCTCCTCCAACATTTGGGGAAAAGACTTTTTCCCTACCGACTTGGTCAAAGAAGTTGTTGATAAGGCCGCCTTGGAGAATAGAAACCTTCTCCAGAAGTGGGGCCTGGCTATCAAAAGAAAGTCTTCCCCGGATGAGGGTCCTCAACCAAAGAGGAAGACTATGAGGACTAGGCTACCGTCTCGGCCAGCCAAGCCTCTTAGACAGCAACAGCAACTGCAATTGCCATTGCCCCCAGTGCCCCAGATCGTGGCACAAACCCCGACCACTTCTTAGTGGGTACCCCAGGCCGTGTCGACACAGTCCACGGCATTCACCCCAGCGTTCGAAGGGCAGTCTACTTCCTTTCGAGCAAAGCCTAGAGGAGCAGCCAGAGGCTCGTCTAGACGCCCCTCAAGGGGAAGGGGATTCAGGGGTGGTCGTGGTCAGGAAGGCAAGACCTCAGGACGGCAGTCAAAGTGAGGTGATACCGGTAGGAGGGAGACTTCTGAAATTTCGGGATCGGTGGACCTTCGTTCCCTGGGCCCACAGCCTACTCAAGAATGGACTGGGCGGGAGCTGGTACAGCACTCCACCCCCGCGCCTTCGGTTTTTCCAACACTCCACCCCCGTTATGGAGGAGTACGTTCAAGAACTGTTGGAGAAAAAAGGTGATCCGAAGGGTGAAGCCCATCAATTTCTAAGGGAGGCTGTTTTGTGTTCCCAAGAAAGACTCGGAAAAGCTCAGAGTCATTCTGGACTTGTCGCCACTCAACAAGTTCATAGTGAATTGCAAATTCAAAATGCTAACACTGCAACACATAAGGACCTTACTGCCCAAGAGGGCATATTCCTTCTCTATAGACTTGTCAGACGCCTATTGGCACATTCCAATTAGCCATCGACTCTCCCCCTACCTAGGGTTCAGGCTACAACGAAGACTATACGCCTTCGGAGCCATGCCATTCGGGCTAAACATAGCCCCAAGGATTTTTACGAAGCTTGCGAGCGTAGCTCTCAAACAATTACGCCTAAAGGGAATTCAGGTAGTAGCCTACCTGGACGACTGGTTGGTGTGAGCAGCATCCGAGACAGAATGCTTGCAAGCTTCCAGTCAAGTGATCCAGTTCCTAGAGTACCTAGGCCTCAAGATCAACAGAAAAAGTCTCAACTTTCTCCATCTCAAAAGTTCCAGTGGCTGGGAATCCACTGGGACCTTTTGTCACACCGTTTCTCCACCCCGGCGAAGAAAAGGAAGGAGATAGCGGGTTCTGTCAAGAGACTTCAAGATTCCGAAAGGATATCAAGACACGAGCAGGAGAGAGTACTGCGCTCTCTCCAGTTGGCTTCGGTGACAGACCCAGTGCTAAGAGCACAGCTAAAGGATGCAATCGGAGTTTGGAGAAGTTATGCATCAAACGCGTGAAGAGATCTGAGAAGACCAGCCGCTTCGGCTAAGTACTCTTCTCAGGCCTTGGTCCCAAGCCAGACATCTAAAGAAGTCGGTTCTTCTTCAGCCACCTCCCCCGTCGGTGACGATTCACTCAGACGCCTCGAAGGAGGGATGGGGAGGTCACTCTCATCGGAAAAAAGTCCAGGGGACTTGGTCCAAGCTATTCAAGACCTTTCACATAAAACTTTCTAGAAGCTAGGGCAGTGCTCCTTACCTTAAAGAAAGTCTCCCCGCGTCACTCGATCCACATAAGGTTGGTGATAGACAGCGAGGTAGTTGTGAGATACTTGAATCGACAAGGATCGAGGTCACCACCTCTCAACCAGGTGATGTTGGCCGTCTTCCGATTGGCGGAAAAGAAGAAGTGGTACCTGTCGGCAGTTCACCTTCAAGGAGTCCGCAATGTGACAGCGAACGCTCTATCCAGGTTCACACCGATAGTGTCGGAATGGTCCTTAGACGCAGGATCATTCTCCTTCATTCTGAATCAGTCCCAGAACTGCAGATAGACCTCTTTGCGATGAAAGACAACAAGAAGTTGCCCCTGTACGTGCCCCGTACGAGGACCCCTTAGCGGAAGCAGTGGACGCGATGTCCCTCGACTGGAACAGATGGTCCAAGATTTATCTGTTCCCTCCTCACAACCTTCTGTTGAGGGTCCTCAACAAACTGAGATCCTTCAAAGGGTAGCGGCAATAGTGGCCCACAAGTGGCCGAACAGCGTGTGGTTCCTCCTGGCATTGGAACTGTAGCAGAAGTTTGTACCACTACCAGATCCAGTTCTGACCCAGCGAGTCCAGAAGTCAACTGTCTGCGCTTCATTACAGAAAACCCGGACCCTGCAGCTCATGATTTTCTCTCCCTAGCGGTGAGAAAGCGTTTCGGGATTTTGAAAGCCAGTATAGACTTCCTTGAGGAATATAAGTGCAAATCTACTAGAAGGCAATATGAGTCATCTTGGAGAAAATGGGTGGCCTTTTGTCAAGGCGAAGAATCCGCAGGAGAT
>NC_090741.1:122005661-122023161 GCF_036898095.1 Palaemon carinicauda
GTGTGTGTGTGTGCAGGCAGTTTTCAGTTCATATCCTATCCTTGTACACTACTGATACTTGTAACAAACAGGACACGGTCTATGAAATATATTGCTTTCTTGTACATCGAGTTTACAACACCATCTGAGAGAGAGAGAGAGAGAGAGAGAGAGAGAGAGAGAGAGAGAGAGAGAGAGAGAGAGAGAGAGCAATTAATTATATCAGTAGGTATATACGTACCTCAATATCAGAATGAACATATTTCCTTACATTGTAAGGAGTGGATCTCACTATGTTAGTCACCAATGGCCAGGGCTCGTCACCATAGTTTAAAAATTAGAGGGGATCATAATACCGTAGGCATGGCATATATACATCGTCTGCCCCTGCCCCAGACTTCACTGATTGTTGCAAATGCCTCCGTTCTTGTCGATACTGGCTTCTGGCTTAACAGTGTATCGATCTTCTTTCTTACTTCTTCAGGAGAGAAAGATCAACCACCATTGTTCATGTGTTCTGCTATTTTTTGCAGTGCCATGGCCTTTCTGCCTCTATATCAATATTCCACAGTCTTCACATTCCCCAGATACTGTTGCTAACTGCAAAACTCTATTAAATGCTGTGCTGCTTCCCTTGACTGTCTGGATAGACATGAGTTTACTCCATCTAATCTACAATTCATACTTATGGAACCAGAAGGCACAGTGTTGACTTGTAACATTGTGTGTCTGGCAATGGGAATCCTAATCAGGCGCCCATCTAGTGCCTCAACAATGGGCAAGGGCACTTTGATCATTTGCCCATGGTTTCCTCGTCTATGACGTCATCTACATACATAATCATCACCCATATCACAGGGAACTGGTAGGTCTGCTCAACGTGCATTTGCCCGTCGTATGGAATGGTCTTTAGTCGCGTTATATGTGAAAATTTAATGTTCTTTTTATCATCAAAGATGGAATATGGTGGCCAATTTCAGCTCCACTTTACTTGGATACTTCATCATCAAAATATATTCCTAGCTTTTGAAGGGCTTTTATTACTGCTGAAGTTTTGTCTAAATCAAAATCTTTCTCTCATAGTCTATAAATGCCATAGATAGTGGTTTGTCGTAGTCCATTGAATATTCTATTAATTGGCTAATTGCATTAATATGATTAGTTGTTAAATACCCACTTTTAAAATCTGCCTGCTCTCTTTGTTGATTAATGTCTAGTCGTTTATATATATCTCTGTATACATTTTATATATTGATGATAATAAATTTATTTGGTGGTAATCTTTCAAGTCTTATGTCTCCCTTTTTAAATTAATATATATAATGATGAATTTTTCCATGATGTTTGCATTGGACATTCTGACAAACATTTTATGTAAAATTAAGCGAGTTTTACAACTATGAAATATCCTCCAACCCTCATCAAATAAACTGCTAGTCCATCTTCTTCAGCTGCCTAGTTTCTTCTCATAATGCTTTTTGACTTGTCCTACTGTTACTTTTGGTGGAATCGTCCTTTGAATGGGAGGAAGATCAACGGCCAGATAAAGAGGGATCAACTACTTGTGAATACCTATTGTAGGTCAAATGAAAAGGGGTCGTCTACCATTGAATGGGGTCTACTGTGTATTTGATATTAGTTGACTGTCAATTAAAGAACAGGTCAATTGTCAAATGAAAAAGTATCAATGATTGACTCCTGAATTTAAAAAGGTCTAGTTTCAATTATACAGGGGCAAGTGTCATAAGTGTCTCGAGTAAACAACAGTCAAATAACTATCAAATAGTAATAGTTAACTGTAAAAGGAAAGGGGCAACAGTTAAATATAAAAGGATCAGCAGTCGATGCAAAAGATCATATGTTAAATGAAAAGGGGCCAACTGTGCTTGGAAGAGGTCAACAGTGAAATGAAGAGATCAGTGAAAAGCAGTCCACTGCTTATTAGAATAGGGTCAACCATTGATTGAAAAGAGTTTCCTGGTCCAATAAAAATGGTTGTCATTGAATGAAAAGCTGCTAGCTGTAAGGTATTATCCTTCTAATATAAAGTACCTGACAGTCGAATGTAAGCCTACAGGTGGCACTGGTTAATACTAAGTGGGTGGTCATGAACATTGTTTGGTAAACTGTTGATGAAAATGGATCAATGTTAAATGAAAAAGGGACCACCTATCAAATAAAGTGAACTGTCGACGGAAAGTGGTTACTTTACGAATAAAATGTGATCACCTTGCAAATAGAAAGAGACCAAATACCAAATGGGAAAAGATTAACTGTCGAAGGGAATTGGATCAACATTTGTAGAGCATGGGGTGAACTTTCAAATAGAATGGAATCAAATGTCGAAAGGAAAACAAGACATCTGTCAAATGGAAATGAGTCAAAATTCAATTGAAAATGGGTTAATTAACTGTCAATAAAAAAGAGCCACCAAATGTATGGGTAAGGATAATTTATCAGTAAATAAGGATGGACTACTTACTAGAATGGGGTCAACTGTCATCAGGAAAGAGGTCAGCTGTAGAATGAACATAGAATGATATTTCTCATTTAAAAGACCCATTATATAGCATAAACTACCTATACAGTTATTTTTTTTTATCATTTTGAGGAACAGATAATGAGTAAAAGAATGAAGGTTTAAAGCAACCATGATTTGATCTTTTGGGGCATTTCAGGCAATAAAATAAAACTGGTTTGTATGCATCCTACATGGTATCAATAAGAATTACACATAATAATAAATCTCATAACATTGCAGAAAAGTTAATCGTCCCTTGATCCAAAAATATATGTAGTATTATGGGATTGGTTACTTAGCAGGTTACACCAGTAACTTTCTTAAATTATCTATTCATCAGTGAATAGTAGATATGTCTAAGGATACCAAACAACAAGCATCTTTGGGAAGATTTGAAATTCAGCTTGACGAGTAGACTGACATGGCTACTTGTGTACAACTCCTGTTGTTTGCATGATACATTACTGGTCATAATGTCATAGGAGATATCTTGTCATGTCGTAACTTGATCACAAAAGGTGAAGACATTTTTAATAAAGTCTCATAGTGTTTTGAGATAAATTAATTGTCTTGGAATAATGTGTGTTCGTGCACAGCTGATGGAACACCACCAATGATTGGTCATCGATAAAGGTTTCCTGAAAGAGTGAATCAGATGAATCCTGAAAGAAAATATATTTATTACAAGCTGGAGTTTAGATTAGGGAAGGTTAAAGATGGAAATCTTAGCAAGTTTGAACACATTGGTAAGATACCTGATAAAAGTAAAAAAACCGAGAAACAAGATGTGATGCAACCTTTGATATCACCGCAAGCTTCTCTTTTGATGGAATTTCAGTCTTACTTCCTCGAATTAGGTGAATTTTAAGCAAATTCATTAGGAAACCATTCATTGTGAATGTGCACCTTCATCCGGATAACACATGCATGACGATAGTTCTTAGAGTTGGTGAACAACTATGTTGCTAGAGATCCATTTGAAACACTTTCCCTGACCAGGTTCTGGTCTAAAATAAGTGAGATTTACCCAGTTGTATCTGCAACAATTTTGAGCTCTTTGCTGATGTTCCCTCGTACTGAAATGCGTGATCAAGGACCTTAAACGTTGTTGAACACCGATTATGGTTTAATATGGAACATAACCTATAATTATGTCTTTCTAATACTGATTCTTAAATTGAGGAACTTGCTTGTAAGAAACAAGCATAGCCTTTACACTGTGGTTCAGTATTGGCTGATAATGGAAAAAATATTTTACTCATGCATGTATAGTATCATTCTAAAATACTTGGAACATTAATATTTCATCTCAATAAAGTCACTATAATTCCTATAATTTGATTATATCCTATGCTGTACCATTGTATGTTAAGATAGTCACTAAATCAAGAATCTTTTATGACCTTATTATTGGGGTATCTGGTAAATGGTCTTATAACTCAGAGGTACTTAACGAGAAAAGGTTGAGAAATCTTGTAGGTAAAGAAACGAACATGGTACTACATCGTCGGTTCGTTTCTCTGCTTGCATGATTTGCGGTGAGACAACCAATGACAGTGAAGGGAAGACCAAAAATCACACTTTCAAAAACCCTGTGCGCACGCACTGTCTGATCAGCACGCAAATAATTTGCTCTTTAAAAATTGGGCTGGTGTTACTCATCCTGCAATTATCCATTTATTTGTATAAAATCCTCTTGATCATTAGGATTAATAGCTTACTGTCTTATCATTTATTTTTTCCATATGCAGAGGACCCTCCTTCATTACAAAGAGTGATGAGTTAATAAAAAATTCCATACATATGATGTAATATCTATTATTGGTATTGAAGACAGTATATTGCCTTTAGAATATGGCTAGTGTCAAGACATTACATCTATTCATAATATACAAGTTGAGGTTAGGCTGTTTATTTAATGCATAGATAATAGTATAAATATACCATATAGGAAATGTAAAAGACACGAATCTGAAAAAAATCTAAACTAGGAGGTAATAAGTTAGCAGGTGGGTGATGTTGGTCTAGTATTGTTTTAGGATTGTTAAAAGTCATGTTTTGGTCATACTATACAGGGATATGGTTAGAAAAGATGCTTTTCTTTTTCTGCATTGCTAGGATTTTTCTTTTAGAGGTACATATTTACACCTACATTAATGAAAGTACCTGCAACTCGGGACGGATAATGTTTATGAGATCGGCATTATACCTCGTTGATGTGGCTTACTATCACACAGTTCACTTTAATGTTGCTACATTTAACAGCATATTTAAGAAGGCTACATGATAGCTGTGTCTTTTTAATTGTAGATATTTCCATGAAACTATGTTTTACATCAATCCCTGAAATTTTCATTTGGATATGTGAATTATTCTAGGAACAATTTATTCCACCGCCAAAATAATCATTCAACCCATAGCAAAATAAACGTTTTCATGTAGATATGTGAGATATTCTACGAATATTTTACGGCACCGCCGTGAATCGATCTCAGGCGCATATCCAAAAATGACTACTGTGACTTTCCTATGGCAAGTATCAATACGAAAATTGGTATGAATGTAGTTAACTTAAAACCCTTCAAATCCTGTGCAAATAATTTGGATGTCTGTAAAACTCTAAGGAAGTACAAACTTCTACTAATTATTTTTTTTAGATAAAAGTAGTCACTTACGAACAAAAGTAGCATCCAGGGCAAGCCTATAGCAGGCAAAAACAAAGCTTATATGTTTAAATGATACCTTAAACTTTCACTCTAATATATTTGTTGGTATAGGAGTTATTGACCCCGCCGCCGAAAATGTTGGGTGGCCCCCAACCCCCGGCCGCTCCGAAATCTATGGCGATCGAAAAATGGCTACTGTGACTTTTCTATGACAAGTATCAATACGAAAATTAATACATATATAGTTAACATAACACCCATGAAACCCTGTGAAAATCATTTGGATATCTATAAAACTCAAGGAGTAGTTTGCTGCTCCACACTGATTTTTTAGCTAAAAATCATGACTACTTCCTCCCTACACTTCTACCCTCTCTCTCTCTCTCTCTCTCTCTCTCTCTCTCTCTCTCTCTCTCTCTCTCTCTCTCTCTCTCTCTCTCTCTCTCTCTCTCTCTCTCTCTTTTATTTGTTTGGGTGTGGGCTCATGAAATTTTCGTGATATAGTTGATGTAGGTGTTTAGACTTTTAATAATGCGATTGAAAAAAATGGTTATGTATATAAATAAGTATATAGATAAATATGTAAACACACACACACACACACACATATATATATATATATATATATATATATATATATATATATATATATATATATATATATATGCGCATATATATATATATATATATATATATATATATATATATATATATATATATATATATATATATATATATATATGCATATATATATATATATGCATATATATATATATATATATATGCATAAATATGCATATATATATATATATATATATATATATATATATATATATATATATATATATATATATATATATTAATGACAAATCGCTGGAACATGCGATGTCTCAAGATGACAGCAAGCCGGGAGGAAAAAGGAAACGAAGATTGGACAAGCGCTTTCGTGTTATTATTACACCTCTTCACGGTCTTTTGGTTTAAAAATACAATTAGAATACAAAGAAACCTCTGTGATGACGTAAAACAGAAAAAATGAGCAAATTACAAATTACTTAAAAGCTAGTTGTTTAAAAATGTTGTTTACAAGAAATTCATCCAGTTTGTACATACCTGAACTGGTGTTAAGCAGATCTTCGAAATTTTTCTTAATTAAAACTGTTTCAATGATATTTCTTTTAACAAAATCTTTGCAAAATATAAGTTCTTTAGCAGCTTTCCAATTAATAGCGTGGTTGCACTCATTCATATGCTGAAAAAGACTGCTGGCAATGTTTCCCGATCTTACATTATATTTATGCTGTTTTAATCTAGTTTCTGGTGCTTTGCCACTTTGACCGATATACCGTTTATTACACTGATTGCATGGAATTTCGTATATACATCCGTTAATCTGTTTTGGGGAATTTTTTATCAATATATTCTTGAGTGTGTTGTTTTTAAAAATTACATTAATTCCAAAAGGTTTTAAAATTCCAGGTAGAGGTACAAACTGTTTGAAAAAAGGTAAAACAAGGAGGTTATTCACATTAAAATCATCGTTGTTAACAAAGCCATAAAAAGTTTTCTTTGCCTTTTGACAGGCTTTGTTTATGAAATGTGATGGGTACTTTAAAATAGATGCTATTTCATGAATTTTCCCAAGCTCAGCTTCAAGGAGATCAGGGCAACTTACCCGCAGTGCCCGTAAAAACATGGATGAAAAAACCATCATTTTGGTTGATGGGTGATGATTAGAATAAAAATGTATGTACGAATTAACATTCGTAAGTTTTCTATATACAGTAAATTTAAAAGACCTTTCTTGTCTAAATACTAGAACATCTAAAAAGGGAAGCTTGTTATCGAATTCTATCTCCAATGAAAACTCAATAGATGGTACCAGAGTGTTTAAGGCTGTTAGAAAAGCTTTTTCATCCTTATCAATGGGCCAAGCACAAAAAATATCATCAACATATCTGACCCAGAAGATACCTGCAGGTAGAATCCTAGGTAGGTACTTGGTCTCAAAAAATTCCATGTAAATATTGCTTAACCCTGGATAGGTACGGTGGGTCGTTTGCGACCCCGAGCGTCAAAAAAAAACAGGTTTTTCTTACGTGACTCACCCCTGTGACTGAATTTGTGGGTGATCGACCTGCAGGAGGTGTCTCCCCTACACGCTCTAGTAGTGTCCAGATGTGCCTTGCTGTAGCTGTACTCCTTCCCTGATTTCTGAGACGCGTCGGGGTCGTTCGCGTCCGAGTTTACCCTTCTGAGGTAGTTTGCATAATTATCAAAGTTATTACGTATTATGAAATTGTCGTAGAATGGTGCAACTTGTATAGGTTATCAGTTGTGGAAAGTCTTGGTGGATTGTTTGGCTACCATGTGCATGTTTTTTTTTTTAGTTAAAATGTCGTTCATCACCACGAGGACCATTTTACCGCGAGTGCCCCTTTTTCATTTTTTTTCATTTTTTTGCCAAGTCATTTTTCCGTAAGATATTGCCAAATAGTGTCGTAAAACTTTTGCTTGTTTAGTGTTGGAAAGTGTGTCTAGATGATCTGGCTACCCATGCATGACTTTGTTTTTGTCAGATACGACGTAGTTATTGGTATATTGGGTATTTAACTGCGGTTACCAATTTCTGTTTTTTTTTCAATATTTGTAAAAATTACTACGTAGTAAGGAATTGCCGTATATTATTCATTTTTTTTTCATGTTTATGTGTTAGAAAGTGTGCCTTGATGGTTGGGCTAACACGTGCATGTCTTTTTTTTTATCTGAGATGTCGTATATTAGAATGTCGGGCATTTTACCGCGAGTGTCCCTTTTTAATTTTTTTTAATTTTTTTGCCAAGTCATTTTTCCGTAAGATATTGCGAAATAGTGTCGTAATACTTTTGCTTTTTTAATGTTGGAAAGTGTGTCTAGATGATCTGGCTACCCATGCGTGATTTTGTTTTTGTCAGATACGACGTAGTTATTGGTATATTGGGTATTTAACTGCGGTTGCCAATTTCTGTTTTTTTTTTCAATATTTGTAAAAATTTACTACGTAGTAAGGAATTGCCGTATATTATTGATTTTTTTTTTCATGTTTATGTGTTAGAAAGTGTGCCTTGATGGTTGGGCTAACACGTGCATGTCTTTTTTTTTTTATCTGAGATGCCGTATATTAGAATGTTGGGCATTTTTCCGCGAGTGCCCCTTTTTATTTGTTTTGCATTTTTTTGCTTAGTCATGTTACCGTAAGGAATTGGCAAGTAGTGTCGCAAAACTTATATTTTTATAGTGTTGGAAAGTGTTTCTAGATGATCTGGCTACCCATGCCTATTTTTTTTTTAGCCAGATATGGCGTATATATAAGTATGTGTTCGATTTTCCTGTGATTGCCATTTTTTCGTTTTTTCCCATTTCTTTCAAAATTACTACGTACTAAGGAACTATCCCAGAGTAATATTTCATTTATATGTTTATTTGTCGGAAAATATGCCTTGATGGTTTGCCTAGCACGTGGCTGAAATTTTTTTTTTCTGAAATGCCGTATATTAGAATGGCCATTTTTCCACGAGTGCCCCTTTTTATTTGTTTTGCATTTTTTTGCTTAGTCATGTTACCGTAAGGAATTGGCAAGTAGTGTCGCAAAACTTATATTTTTATAGTGTTGGAAAGTGTTTCTAGATGATCTGGCTACCCATGCCTATCTTTTTCTTTTAGCCAGATATGGCGTATATATAGGTATGTGTTCGATTTTCCTGTGATTGCCACTTTTTCGTTTTTTCTCCTTTCTTTCAAAATTACTACGTACTAAGGAACTATCACAGAGTAATGATTCCTCTAGATGTTTATTTGTCGGAAAATTTTGTTTACTTTTTTTTTGATTGAATATCATCAAATTTTTTTAGCTAAAATATTGTTTTACATTTTTTTTTTCGATTTTATTTCCCTTCAAAAAATATTTTTGGGTCAGAATTTTAATTTTATAGTCGTAAAATAATCGACAATTATCCAGCAACCCACCATACAATTTTTATGCATATCCAATAATAATTAGATTAGTAAATAACACCTTGAAATTGACATACCCTTCCTACATTTCAAGTGGCAGATTAGGGAGTCTGAGTCAGTGTGGTTGGCGGCCATTTTGTGGACATATCCGAAGCGTAAGCTGCCCTATCTATATATATTCTTGTTCCCTATAGAATTTGTGATATTTTGGTATATTTTTACCTGCATAAATATCATATTATATATTAAATATATGTATTTTTTTACGAAATTTCCAAGTACTCAAAAAATTACCTTTAGATATGGCCCCTGATATAAATGTAATTTACAAAATAATGAAGATTTTTTTACATATTTCTATTTTTGGATAACATATGTTTATTCCCTAAAAAAATTAGCCACTTCCTATTTCATTTGGGTACCCAAAAAAATTCATGAAATTTGGACAATTTTTTTTGGCCAAAAAAAGTTACCCTTTTTTTCTCATTTCAGATCTTCACCTCCATGGGTCTGACTTCATCCAAAATACATCAAGATGTGTCCTAAACATTCAAGAATCAATTCCTAAAAGGATTTGTGTATATATGTATAAACTTTTTTTTTTATGAATTTTTATGTCAGGTCTTTTTTTATTTCTACTTAATTTTTTAAAATATTTATAATAAATAGTTTTTCTGCAGATGAGTAGTATTTATCTTTACAGTTGTTTTAAACATTCATTGAAGTTTTTTTTGGCAAAAGAAAAAAGGAGGTTACTGCAAAAACTGATTTTTCAAGAATTTTTTTTGGCGTCGGGGTCGTTCGCGTCCGAGTATACCCTTAAAGGGGTGTCCGAGGACCGTACCTATCCAGGGTTAACACCGTGAAGAGGTGTAATAATAACACGAAAGCGCTTGTCCAATCTTCGTTTCCTTTTTCCTCCCGGCTTGCTGTCATCTTGAGACATCGCATGTTCCAGCGATTTGTCATTAACATGGATGCCGGACGCCTCTTCAATCCCTTCACCTCATTTGGAGAACTATTCCCAGCTTTGATGCCTCTTGTGACGACGTTTTTATCCTGTTTACTACGAGCACACCGTGTTAAACTACAACATCGCTTTTTAAGAACCTGTATGGAAGAGCACGTGATTCCGAGGTCATTGACGAATAGGAGGTTGAACCGATTGTCCTCCGTCCCTTTCGAGGATTACCACCGCCTTATACTCAAGAAACATATAGAACTAGCAAAGATTGAGGAGACAGCTGCTTTTCAAGAATCACGAGGGAGAAAACAAATTTTGTTAAATGCAATACCAGAAAACTTTGTAAATGTTGTTTTTTATTTTTTTTATAATAAATTTAGATCACATATTAAAAAGACAGAAAGGAAGCATAAACATAAAATAAATAGACTAATACAACATAGCAAATGGACAACTAATGCAAATAATGACTTCATGTGCAACATTTCCGACAAACCCTTAGATAACACCACATTAGCTGCTTTAGGTTACGGTATAAATTTCTCTGTCAAAGAAAATGTGGATTGGCTTGAAATAGGAAATGGTTTTTGTAAACTATAAAAATATAATAACATCCCTATAGATAAGATTAACATATGTAAGGGTATTGTATATGGTATTGCTAGTTGTGCTGAACCCTCTAATATCCCAAAGAGGTTCCTGATATCTTATGAAAAACTTAAGAGAGATAAGGATCTACACATAACCAAAGCAGACAAATCAAATTCTTTAGTTATAATGAACAAAATTGATTATGATAACAAAATGTATGAGTTACTAAATGATCAACAGACCTATATAAAATTACGTAATAGTCCATTAGATAGAGACAATGCTTCATTTAACAAAACTATTAAGAGTGTACTTTCTAATCATAAGCAGTTGATACCCAAATTCATCACAACGTGTCCCTCGCTACCATATTTATATGGCGTAATCAAAACTCACAAAGAAAACTTTCCTGCTAGACCCATCATAAGTTCCGTGGGATCTTGTTCTTACAAACTATCTAAATGGCTGGTAAATGAGCTGTCACCTATTCTTGGGACTATATCGGGATGCTCTGTGAAAAATAATGAAGATTTTATTTTTAGGTTAAGGAGGTTTGATTTTAACTATAATTTTAAGCTAATAAGCTTTGATGTAAAATCACTTTTTACGAAAGTTCCTGTGGATGAATTGTTAGAGTTTTTTAAAGACGAACCCGTCAAACATACGTTCACTGTGGATACGGACTCTATTCTTAAACTTTTAAAATTGTGCATAAAAGGTTGTAGGTTTACTTTTAATGGTGAATTCTTTGAACAGAAATTTGGTATGGCAATGGGCAATCCTCTCTCTCCTTTGTTAAGCAATATTTACATGAAATTTTTTGAGACCAAGTACCTACCTAGGATTCTACCTGCAGGTATCTTCTGGGTCAGATATGTTGATGATATTTTTTGTGCTTGGCCCATTGATAAGGATGAAAAAGCTTTTCTAACAGCCTTAAACACTCTGGTACCATCTATTGAGTTTTCATTGGAGATAGAATTCGATAACAAGCTTCCCTTTTTAGATGTTCTAGTATTTAGACAAGAAAGGTCTTTTAAATTTACTGTATATAGAAAACTTACGAATGTTAATTCGTACATACATTTTTATTCTAATCATCACCCATCAACCAAAATGATGGTTTTTTCATCCATGTTTTTACGGGCACTGCGGGTAAGTTGCCCTGATCTCCTTGAAGCTGAGCTTGGGAAAATTCATGAAATAGCATCTATTTTAAAGTACCCATCACATTTCATAAACAAAGCCTGTCAAAAGGCAAAGAAAACTTTTTATGGCTTTGTTAACAACGATGATTTTAATGTGAATAACCTCCTTGTTTTACCTTTTTTCAAACAGTTTGTACCTCTACCTGGAATTTTAAAACCTTTTGGAATTAATGTAATTTTTAAAAACAACACACTCAAGAATATATTGATAAAAAAAAAATTCCCCAAAACAGATTAACGGATGTATATACGAAATTCCATGCAATCAGTGTAATAAACGGTATATCGGTCAAAGTGGCAAAGCACTAGAAAATAGATTAAAACAGCATAAATATAATGTAAGAACGGGAAACATTGCCAGCAGTCTTTTTCAGCATATGAATGAGTGCAACCACGCTATTAATTGGAAAGCTGCTAAAGAACTTATATTTTGCAAAGATTTTGTTAAAAGAAATATCATTGAAACAGTTTTAATTAAGAAAAATTTCGAAGATCTGCTTAACACCAGTTCAGGTATGTACAAACTGGATGAATTTCTTGTAAACAACATTTTTAAACAACTAGCTTTTAAGTAATTTGTAATTTGCTCATTTTTTCTGTTTTACGTCATCACAGAGGTTTCTTTGTATTCTGATTGTATTTTTAAACCATAAGACCGTGAAGAGGTGTAATAATAACACGAAAGCGCTTGTCCAATCTTCGTTTCCTTTTTCCTCCCGGCTTGCTGTCATATATATATATATATATATATATATATATATATATATATATATATATATATATATATATATATATATATATATATATATATATATATGTATGTATATACAGTATATACAGAGAGAGAGAGAGAGAGAGAGAGAGAGAGAGAGAGAGAGAGAGAGAGAGAGAGAGAGAGAGATTTAATAGGTGATATGTACAAAAGTGTGTGTGTACATAAATAAAAACGTAACTACGTGCATGCCTACAAACATACTTCTATACGATTCCGTAAGGTTCCTGTAGAGAAGTCATAAAAAGTTATTGCAGACTAAGACAAAAAATAGGTTATATGAAGGGTGAAATAATATGGCAATTACCGATCAGATATTTTATTCATCATTATCACTATCGAGAAATAGCACATAATGATTTGATCCAGACCTTCATTTATGCTATCACAAGACAAATCCGAGTCTTTGAAGGATCTGGCTTGACGTACCGGAAACCTCCACCCCCCCCCCCCCCCCCCTTCCCCCTAAGCAGACAGGAGGGGAATAATGATATACAATACGTAATGGTTATATATTATTACATAGTTTTAAAGCAATAGTAAGAGCAATAGATGAAAACAATAGCTGTAGTAATAATAGTACTGTATTATTAACATAAGGCAAAGTAATAGATGATAGTGTAATACTATTCTTTACTATTGTGTCCGAGCTATTTATATAATTTTATGTTAACCTATTCATTGTTCATTTTTAAGTTAGTGACATCTGGCAACTGCATTCTACACAACATTAAGATAGGGTTATGTCATCTGACTTTTAAAACTGATAACCTCATACAAATTAAACAACTGAACTTGGATCTCCTTTGTATAATATAGAACAAGCGTATATTTGAAATAAGTACAGGGTGCTTTTAGTAGAGGTAGGGGATGTATGAATCAGATTTTTACAGTTAGGCAGATATGCAAGAAATATTAAAAAAAAGGTAAGGAGGTGTATGTTGCGTTTTTGGATCTGGAGAAAGCGTAAGATAGAGTTGATAGGGATGCGATGTGGAATGTGATGAGGTTATATGGAATTAGTGGAAGGTTGTTACAAGCTGTGAAAAAATCTCTACAAAGGTAGTTAAGTGTGGGTTAGGAAAGGAAAATAAGTGAGCGATTGGTTTCCAATGAGAGTGGGGCTGAGACAGGGATGTGTGATGTCGCCATGGTTTTTTAACTTGTATGTTGATGGAGTGGTGGGAGAGGTAAATGCTCGAATGCTTGAAGGAGGATTGAAACTAATAGACGAGAATGATCATGAATGGGAGGTAAATCAGTTGTAGTTTGCAGATGATACTGTACTGGTTGCAAACTCGGAAGAGAAGCTTGGCCGATTGGTGACAGAATTTGGAAATGTATGTGAGAGAAGGAAGTTGAGAGTTAATGTGGGTAAAAGTAAGGTTATGAGTGGACAGTTACTTGAGGGGGTGGATCAGTTTAAGTAATTGGGGTACGTTGCTGCAATTAATAGTGGAGTGGAAGCTGATGTACGTCAGAGAGTGAATGAAGTATGCAAAGTGTTGGGGGCAGTGAAGGGAGTGGTAAAGAATAGAGCGTTGGGCATGAATGTAAAGAGAGCTCTGTATGAGAAAGTGACTGTACCAACTGTGAAGTATGGATCGGAGTTGTGGGGAATGAAAGTGACAGAGACAGAAATTGAATGCGTTTGAGATGAAGTGTCTGAGGAGTATGATAGGTGTACCTCGAGTATATAGGGTTAGGAACGAAGTAGTGAGGGTGATAATGGGTGTAAAAAATGAGTTAGCAGGTGGAGTGGATATGAATGTGTTGAAGTGGTTTGGCCATGTTGAGAAAAGGGAAAATGGCTGTCTGCTAAAGAAGGTGATGAATGCAGGAATTGATGGGAGAAGTACAAGAGGAAGGCCAAGGTTTGGGTGGATGGATGGAGTGAAGAAAGCTCTGGGTGATAGGAGGAAAGATGTGAGCGAGACAAGAGAAATAGGAATGAATGGCAAGCAATTATGACGCAGTTCTGGCAGGCCCTGCTGCTTTCTCCGATTGCCTTGGATGACCGCGGAGGTAACAGCAGTAGGGGATTCAGCGTTATGAAGCTTTATCTGTGGTGGATAACGGGGGAGGGTGAGCTGTGGCACCCGAGCAGTACCAGTCGCACTCGGTTGAGTCCCTCTTCAGGCTGGGAGGAGCGTAGAGCAGGAAAGGACCCCTTTTTTGTCTTTGATTGATGTTGGCTACCAGCCAGAATTGGGGGAAGTGCCTTGGTATATATATATATATATATATATATATATATATATATATATATATATATATATATATATATATATATATATATATATATATATATATATATATATATATATCTGGTGCCATTGTAGAGCCTGGTTAAAACTTTGGTGAACTAATAGTTTCTTAGGGAGTGCAAAGAGCATACCCAAATCATCTCCATCTAACCCTCACCTTGATCTCATCCACATATAGCACTCGTGTAATCTCCCTTATAGTTTCATTTCTAATCCTGTCCTGCCATTCAACTACCTATATTCTCTTGATGACTTTGTTCTCAAATATACAAAATCTGTTAGATATTGTTTCATTTTCATACCACAACTCATGTACAGTTCCCTCCAGGAATTTCGAGACACAGCATATGACTATATAAGATACACGCACTAGGAGTATTATGGTAATACTGTAAGTGGATGTTTCCATTTATATGGGGCTATTTTGTTTTGTTACAACGAACTGGATTGGCTGTAGGTATTTCTCGATGACAGTTTGTTGTCTGATTTTTTTTCTATTTGATTCATCATAAAGAATGAGATATGTTCAAATGATAAAGTTGAATTCAAAGAACATTACTGATATTATGAACTTCATCGGTAAATATGATTTAGTAAAAGCAGGATAAAGAAGCCGTCTTGTTCAAATCGCAGTGATTCCTAATTATCGCACATCCCCAATGTTGTCTTCGCATAGGGCGATCGTCTGCTGGAGCCTGGAAAACAGCAACACGTTTCGTGTTTATTATTTCATTAACAGTATCTGTCCTAAATATAAACATCTTAATGAAGATAATATAATGTCTTATGATACAATGCTTGGTTTGTCTTCAGACTCCAATATGAGAAGAGCCAGTTTTGGCGAGACACTAAGTTCTCGAGACGAGTGTTAGTGAAGAAAATATTTTATGCAAACTCAACGTTCTCTAGAATTCTGAACTTATGCTAAAAATTTAAACAAATGAACAACGTTAACGTAGTTTCCAAGGAAAAATCAAGCGTTATAGATGTTTATATGGTCCATTATTGACGTATTGAGAGAATGGCTCTTTTCCACAATTAACACACGTGTTTCTGTAACCCTTAAAACAATACACTCATGCCCAGTTAGAAGGCTCCTACTCAGTAAGCACTCTCTCTCTCTCTCTCTCTCTCTCTCTCTCTCTCTCTCTCTCTCTCTCTCTCTCTCTCTCTCTCTCTCTCTATATATATATATATATATATATATATATATATATATATATATATATATATATATATATATAGTATATATATAGTTTATATATATACTATATATATACTGTATATATATATATATATATATATATATATATATATATATATATATATATATATATATATATATATGTATATATATATATATATATATATATATATATATATATATATATATATATATATATATACATATATATATATATATATATATATATATATATATATATATATATATATATATATATATATATATATTTATATAATTTGACAAGGGATATGGGATTTCATGCAACTTATATTAAAATTACATTAAAATTCGCCACCAGGTGCTTTATGTCACTTTATGCTGAACAATACCTCGGAGGACCGTCACGTGGTTATTCAGATTTGATTGTTTCTTTAACTACTTAACTTAACTTGTTGCTTGCTGCTTGGGGCTATTTGGACCGACCCACGCGCGCACACACACACACACATGTATATATTACGGGTGGGTAATGGGTTACATGTTACCATTAGCAGGTGTTACCCTGACCTGACCAGAGTACACACACACACACACACACACACACACACACACACATATATATATATATATATATATATATATATATATATATATATATATATATATATATATATTGTAAACTTATGTAGACCAGTAATTACTTGATGAAGGCGTATTTATGTCGAAACAGTATTGTAGTGAATAAATTATAAAGAAGAGGAAGAGTCTACTCAACCAAAGACTTACGTCTGAAAATTGAAGAAGCTGAGGAAATATGAGAATTCCTGTAGGAAACGAATTGACGCAACCAGGGCCACCGCTTTCAATGAAAATTTATACACTCACACATTATATATATATATATATATATATATATATATATATATATATATATATATATATATATATATATATATATATATATATATATATATATATATTTATATTTATTTATACATAAATATATATGTATATATACACATATATATAATATATATGTATATACATATGTAATTTTAATATAAGTTGCATGAAATCCCATATCCCTTGTCAAATTATATAAATATATATATATATATATATATATATATATATATATATATATATATATATATATATATATACATATATATATATATACATATATATATATATATATATATATATATATATATATATATATATATATATATATATATATATATACTATAAATATAAATATATATATATATATATAGTATATATATATATATATATATATAGAGAGAGAGAGAGAGAGAGAGAGAGAGAGAGAGAGAGAGAGAGAGAGAGAGA